>NC_044342.1:3589962-3714744 GCF_007399415.2 Gopherus evgoodei
CCAACAGCCAGGAACTATTTATTTCCCTGGAGACAATACTCTTCCCAACGCGGGCTCCTGGACCTTGATGGTGGAGAAGGCACCTCTGGTGAGTGTACCTTTGTAAATAAAAGGTACTCGAATGCATTCAAGCAACATCCATTCTTTATGTCTCTGTGTTATCCTCAGGAGAGCGATATCACCCATGGTCACCTGATTGAAATAGGGAAATTTTATTATGGGGACATTCAGAGGCAAAATGCAGCCTTCTACTGAAAGCACATGTGTTATGGAATGTTAACAGCTTGGTTCACCATGAAAGAGTCTGCCCATTGTTCTTTAAAAATGTGTCTTTTTAAATAATAGGCTCCCTTTTTTCCCCCTGCAGCTGCAAATGTTTCAATTCTCCCCCTATCATCTCCGTCCCAGAGGCTAGCGCAGATAAGAAGGCAAAAAAACCACACTTTTTTAAAACGGGTTGGGTCGCAGAAGGCCCTTTGGGATTGTCACCTGCTCTGCCTGCCTCTGAGTCCGTTTTCCCTGCCAGCTTGGGACTTCAGTACCTAGTCTGTTTGAGCCAGACGTACTTTCCTGCTGCAAACACAAATCCAAGTCTGAACCTCGTCCCCTACAAGCTGCAGGCTTAGCTGAAAACAGCTTAAGAAGAGCTGCCCTCTCCGGCACACAGCTACCCAGCTCCCAATGGGGTCCAAACCCCAAATAGATCCCTTTTACCCTGTATAAGCTGTAAAATCCTGTGACCAAGGCAGCGCCTAGCAGCCTGCGCATCTGCCTGCCAGCATGAGAGCTCGTAAGGCACTAATCCGGATAATGGCAACTGGGTGCCAGGGGACTGAAGAGTCAGCAGAGTGATGCAGTGGAAGTGTGCTGGGCCCATCACTCAAAAGTTAATGGATCAAAATCCTCCTCTGCTGCGCGGGTGCTTGTTTCTTAGCCCTTTGGGCCTTCGAGTGAGGCAGTGACTAGCAGAGCACCACGAGGCAAGAGGTGACTGAGGTGAAATGATGGCCTGCCAGGGAGCTCTCTGGCTGCCTGGGCGTGGCGAGGGCCTCCTGTCCTGGAATGAGGCTGCGGTGCTTCCTGGTCCCCTTTTCCCACCCACACCAGCAGGCTGCTGCTGTGGGAGAGCACAAGGGAGGCTCTTGAAATGCTAAGCAGTGCTGTGTGGCTATCAGGGGAAAAAGCCGGGGCTCCCAACTCGACCTGCTATTGACTCGTGTGGCTCTGTGTGCCATCAGCCGGGGCGGGCCAGGCTGTGGACGTGACTCAGGCTTGGGCAGCATGGCTGCACTTTCCTGACAAGGCATGAGGCAGGCCAATAGCTTTGCACAGCCTACAGGGAAGTGGGAGGGAGGCATCTTTGAGCTGGCATGTCTAGTCAGTTCCTCCCTTGCCACTTGGGTGGAGGCTGGAAGGGAGCAAAACTTTCCTGGCTGAATGTTTGGTGCTCGTCCTTGAGGATTAAGCCTAAGCCTCCAGCACGGCTGCTGGGAGATGAGTTTCTGAATGACATCCAGCCCACTCTTCAGGCCACCAGCTGAAAGCACTGAGTCCAAGAGGAGTGGTTTTGAGGTGACAAAAGGGGGCCTTTGAGGCTCCCAGCAGGTCTTGTGGAGCAAGAGAATAGCATAAACTTATAGCCAGCCATTGGTGGGCTGAAACCACCATCCTTTTGATTAACAACCAAAAGCACTGACTCAATGCATCACAGAGACACATATGGATGAGGCTGTCTTGAGTGCAAAAGTCATCGGCGGCTTGCACAGTGCCAAGAGTGCAACCTGTGAGGCAGGAGGTGGCTGATGTCTGCAGAGGAGATCCCAGAAGTTTATAAGAGAGAGAGACTCCTAAATGCCCTTAGTAACAAGGGTTTGGGGTCCACTGAGGCCAGTAAAGGGGTATCATAAACAGATTGTTAAGGGTTAATGTCTCTTCTACCTGTAAAGGGTTACAAGCAGGGAACTGGACACCTGACCAGAACACCAATCAGAAGACAAGATACTTTTAAATTTGGGTGGAGGGAAACTTTTGTGTGTGTTCTTTGTCCTTTGTGTGTTCTTCTCTCGGAGGGTCTGAGAGAGACCAGACATTACTACAGGCTCTCTAAGTTTCTTTTCATATAGTAAGTAAAAACAGGCGGTTTAGGCTTTTTGATTGTTTTACTCTATTTGCAATTGTGGATCTGGCTGGTTAACTTTTATATGTGTAGTTGCTGGGAATATTTTGATTTGTATTGGTACTGGGGGGAAAGTCTCTTTCTGGTGTCTGTAAGCTATACGATCCTGTAATATTTACATCTTGAAGTTACAGAGATAATTGTTTACTTTTTCCTTTCTTTTATTAAAAGATTTCTTTTTAGAGAACCTGAGTGATTTTTTTTTGTTTCCCTTGTTTTATTCCAGAGGATTGGGATACTCACCAGAACGGGTGGGGGAGACGGGAGGGAGGAGAGATAGAATCTCTCTCTGTTTTCCTTGAATCTGTTTGCCTCTTTGCGGAAGGGAAGGGAGTTGCTTCCCTGTATGGTGATTTAAGAGGTTGGATCAGTATCTCTCAGTATCCCTCTCTCCTTGTTTTAAGAACCCAAGGGATCTGGGTTCTTGGGGTCCCCAGGGAAGGTTGGGGAGGTCAGAGTGCCCCAAAACACTATATTTTTGGGTGGTGGCAGCCTATCAGATCTAAGCTGGTAATTAAGCTTAGAGGATTCAGGTACTAGTATCTCATTTTCTGAACTCTAAGGTTCAGATCTGAGAGGGAATGCTATGACAAAGGGTTACCATGTCAGCCCTATAACCCTGGGTTTCAGGTTGCGGTGCAGCTTTGATCTAGAGT
Source organism: Gopherus evgoodei (assembly GCF_007399415.2). Lineage (NCBI taxonomy): Eukaryota > Metazoa > Chordata > Testudines > Testudinidae > Gopherus > Gopherus evgoodei. Next base: position 3,592,795 of record NC_044342.1, read on the forward strand.
TCGGATCCCAACAACCAACCAGCAGCCCACAGCCTCCCCCTGGGTCTGCCCCACCTGGTTCCTCCTTACAGGCTGACCTTACTCCCCTTCCAGCCCTGGATTTGCCCCCTAATCATCCTACTGCCACTCAGAACCACAGAAATAGAGGTGCTGAAGGACGGAGGGGTGACTCTAGAGTGGAGTTCTTCTCTAAAGATGGCTGGCAGAAAGGTGGTGCTCAGCTCTGTCAGTCACCTGCCCAGTGGCCTCACTGCCAGGGGATGCAGACATTTCTGTAAGGCATATTAAGGGGCCATTGGGCTTTGAAGCAAATGCAATGAATATGCATTTATGAGAGGGAATTTCCATCTTTTTGCTAGTTGTTCATCAGTGGCCTAATGGATAAGGCATTAGCTTATGAAGCCAGGGATTTTGGGTTCAAGCCCTATCTAGGGTGAAAAGCTATTTCCTCCCTGTATATTGCAAGGAAACCTTGGTCTTCCTTTCAGCAAGGAAACTGGGAGATGCTTGAGCACAAAGTCCTGGATCTTGGCAATAATCAACAAGGATATTAGAAGGCTCAGTCTGGTGATGTAATGGATGCAACCACACCCCCTCATCCCAGGGCAGTCCCATCTGAGAACCAAGATCCAGGGAGCAACATTCACCTCCTGCCCTGACAGTTGGGCTGTGCATATGATGGTGGAGGACAGCAGGAGGAGAGGTTGCACTAGTGCTGAGTGGGATGTATCTGCACCAAGGATAAATGGAGGGGGTCATGCAGCCTGTACCTGACATTCCACAGCACCACATTCACTCCAGGAAGAAGTCAAATGCTACACCAAGGGTGGTGAATTCCCATGTGAGCACAGAGTGCCCCTGCACACACATCAACTGCAACAAAAAAGACACAAACTGCACACTGAGGAGACAGTTGGTTTGGTTTCAGGTTGCTTTTATTTCCAAAGGTGCTGACATGTGATCTCGCTTCTTTTATCCACAGGCAGAAATGTAATGGAGGAGACTCTCACATCCCTGAGCTGCCAGGTGATAGTGGCAGGAAGAAAACGCACTGCAATGAAATTTAAAAAACACTCATAAACAATTTAACAATAAGAAGTAATTAAATAAAAAAATCCAATGGACACACATGTTGGTGGCTTCTTCCCACCCCAGAGAGCGAGGGCCAGGGAGTGTGTGAAAGGCAGGTGGTTAAGTCTGAGGGAGCATATTCATATTTCATACATGTTAAACAAATTATAGCAACCAGCTACAAAATACTCCACTTGGTAACATCAATACAGAATATATCAATCTACAAGCAATACAGCCGTATACAGCTAAGACAGGGTTTCCACTTAATACCAGAGTTCCCACTGCCAAATAGCTGGAAGTCCCTTCACAGTCACTGCTAAACAAAACAACATTGTGCAGAACCAAGAGCAGCCCTGCTGTGCCGTTAGAAAGGCCTGCAGGAAACTCAGCAAATCAATCTATGGATTCTGTGCTTCTGCTTAGTAGTTACCAAGTGTGATCAATGAAAGGGGATGGGGGTGGGTAGCTCCCTTGTTTGGACACCCAGCCAGCCAGTAGCTATAAAATCCCTCTGCGGCCTCGTCTACACTATGACTTTAGGTTGAATTTAGCAACTTTACCTCGATTTAACCCTAGACCCATGCACACGATGAAGCCCTTTTTTTCAGCTTAAAGGGTTCTTTAAATCGATTTCTTTACTCCACCTCCAATGAGGGGATTAGCACTGAAATCGGCCTTGCCGGGTCAAATTTAGGGTAGCGTGGACGCAACTCAACAGTATTGGCCTCCGGGAGCTATCTCAGAGTGCTCCATTGTGACCATCTGGATAGATGCACTGGCCGGATAGACAGGAAAAGGGTCGCAAACTTTTGAATTTCATTTCCTGTTTGGCCAGCGTGGTGAGCTGATCAGCACAGGTGACCATGCAGAGCTCATCAGCATGATGTGCACATTGCCGGGGCACATTGCCCGGCCCGTACTTTGTGAGAAGTCTATGACCATGTCTATGTCCTCATCACTGCACTGCTGGCGCCTCCTTGTCTGGTTTTGCTTTTGCAGCTTCTGCTTCTGCGCTGAAAAAAGGCACAAAACAATTGTCTGCCATTGCTCTGATGGAGGGAGGGGCGACTGATGCCATGGTTTACAGGGAATTAAAATTAGCAAAAGGAGTGGCTTTGCATCAAGGAGAAACACAAACAACTGTCACACAGAATGGCCCCCTTGAGGATTGAACTCAAAACCCTGGGTTTAGCAGACCATTGATTTCACAAAACAAATCAGGACAATTTCTTGTTTTGATCTATCTAACTTTTATATCTTTGGCTGAGAGCAAACAGTGCAGTACAACTGCTAGCCATCATCATCTCCTGGCTGAGTCACTCCCATGTCTGCCTAGGTGACCCAACTGACCTCCCTGAGATCAGCTAAAAGAGCACCTAGGAGTACAGTAACAATGACTACCAATCATAATGCACTTTCTGCCACAAAAAGCCAATGAGCTGCTGCTCTGTAGCAATGCAGTCCCATGTCTGCCAGAACCCAGGAGACGTATGGTGATGGTGAGCTGAGCGGGCTCCATGCTTGCCGAGGTATGGCATCTGCTCAGGTAACCCAGGAAAAAAGGAGTGAAATGATTGTCTGCCATTGCTTTCAAGGAGGGAGAGAGAGGGGAGTCTGATGACATGTACCCAGAATCACCCGCGACACTGTTTTTGCCCCATCAGGCATTGGGATCTCAACCCGGAATCCCAATGGGCGGCGGAGGCTATAAGAACTGTGGGATAGCTACGCACAGCTATCCACATTGCAATGCTCTGGAAGTTGACGCTGGCTTCAGTACTGTGGATGCAGTCCACTGACTTAATGCACTTAGAACACTTTGTATTGGGACACACACAACAAACTGTATAAAGACAATTTCTAAAAAAATGACTTGTATAAATTTGACCTCATTTCATAGTGTAGTATTACCCCAAGACACTTGATGACAGCCTTGGATTGGCTAAGAAACTACTTATACTTTGGACTGATCTACACTGAGAGGGACAGAGTCAATGTAAGATACACAACTTCAGCTATAGGGATAGTGTAGCTAAACTTGAAATACCTTATTTTGACTTATCTCCTGTCTTCACAACACAGGATTGATAACTGTAGTTCCCCCATTCACTTCACTTCACCCTCTTATTCTAGCAAAGTTCTAGAGTCAACAGAAACATATTTGGGAATAGATTTATTGACAATACACAATAAACCAAAGCCTAATAAACCAATTATTACCTACTAAGCCAGTGGGAATATATCCTTTGATTTAAGCTCTAAAAAGACAAAAAGCAATGCTGACACCCTTGGATGTTACACAGCCCCTCTGCACCCACCACTTTCTACCTCGCCATGATGACCTCCCAGACATGCACCAAACACCATTCACATGACTTTGAGAACTAGATAACTAAGTGAGGATCACTTCCCTGAAATGACTCCAATAGAGGAATTCAAAGCAAGAACCATTAATACAGAATTCTGTTCAAAGACAGAGAAGTCTTTCAGCCTCCTTCCTCTCGCTAGTTCCTCTCATTCCTTCTGTTCAAAGACAGTTTCCTGTACACTCCTAGTTTGCACAAACCCACTCACTGACCTGTGACTAGCAGTCTCTCACTGTTAACTCTTACAGCAAACCAGGGCAAAGAAAGCCAATGCAAGTGATAAGCCCCAATGCTCTTTTCTGCTCCTTTCCCACAGAACTACCTCAAACGTACAGTCAATGGCATCAAATCAATTCCTTGCCATGGTAAGGCCTCGGGCATTGGTGCACCCCAGTCCCTCTGAGGTGATCGGCTGGTTCCTTCCAGCCTTAAACTCTAGGAATGTGACTCAAAGGGCCCTGACTTTCCTCCTCATCGGGGCACAATGTTTACAGAGATTGTTCTCTAAGTTAAAACTGTGGCGTTTTCCCAAAGGGGAAAAGGATGGAAAATTTCTCTTCCATGGGGAGACGAGGGAAAGAACGATCCAAACCATGCAATTAATGCTGGAAGGTGTACTAAGGAGAGCAGTTTAAGAACCAACACAGAATAGACTAAGAAAGCAGCTGTTTAACTGACCTGCAAACAACGAGAAAGTAACATTGCAAGAGCAGCCTTTCAACTCAGAGGCCTAATAATAAAATGTAACTAATAACTGACCAAAAATTTACAAATGACTTCAAAACCATACTCAGTACAAACCAAACGGGAACAGAGACAACACCACTTTTCTTCGCTGCTCTTCAGCCATGATATTCTCCCCATTGGGAGATCCACCGTTCCTAGAGGTTCAGTGCCACAATAACAGGGCGATGTGTGCACTGGGTGGAGGAATCTGCTACTCCATGTCCCTGTTCCAAAAATCAGTTTAATGGATAGTCCTGAGATAGAGGAAGCATCTGTTATTAAAGTGATAAGAACAGATTTAACATTTTGATTCCAGCCAATGTTAAAATGATCTAATATACAGGTTAATAAAAACATTTCTAGTCCTCTGCATAGAATGCTTAAATTATGCAAAAATAGCAAGTTTGGTTTAAAAAGTCATAAAAGACACGTCATCCTGAATCTGACACTTGGTGAACTCTAAGTCTAGAGCACACAACTGATTTGGGGGTTGTGCCCTGCTTCTTAACAGGCTGCCCTGAGGTTGCCACTCATAGTCACGAGCTACTCCAGACAGCTCGAGCCCTCTCATGGATCAGTAACTGGTTAGCAGATAAGAAAGAAAGAATAGGAATAGTCTGTTTTTGCAATGAAAAGGGGTAAATAGCAGGCTTCCAAAGTATGAGATGAGACTACAGACATTAGAGCTGGTTGGTTTAGACAAGAAATGACTAAGGAGAGATACCATACAGCACCAGTTCTCAACCAGGTATCTGCCAAAAGAAACCCTGGCTTGACCCACCTCTATAGGCCACCAAGCCTGCCTGCCTGGTTAGAAAGGAGAGTGGGGAGGAGAAAGGGCCCAACAAAAAATTGCACCATCACTGTAGAAGAGAGAGATCTTCCTCTGCCATCATCAGTAAGGATTGTATCACAGCCACTGACTCCCAGAACAGAAATAGCAAAAGTCCAACCAGAATTCTGCTTTCTTTTCACAACAAGAGATAACAACCTCACAAAACTGGGTAAAAACTCACAAATATCACTCTCCAAGAAACCCTTCAACTTAAAAAAAAAAGGAAGAAAATAGAGGAAACAAAGATTTTATAAAATCTGAAACAAACCCAAAAACTGCTGCAGAGTCACTGCCAGGGAAAACACACAATATGCTACAGGCAAAGTAACTACACTGACTGCTCACTAAGCCTCTCGCTTTTAGAGAAAATTTAATTGAACTAATTTAAATCCTGAGTGTGATCATTGGAACAAGGGACACTGGAAGTAAAACCAGCACCTTGACCAATGACTCGCTCTGCTGCACTCAATGCACCAGGGGTATGGAAATTGGAGTCCCTGGCCGGTCCCCAGGGCTCAAAGAAGTAATTTCTCAGGGACGGCAGGTGAGGGGGCAGAATTGCTCTCCTGAGAGAGTCCCGCTGATGCCCAGGCACATGGCAAAGGGAGCCAGGCTGAAAGTCAGAGGACAATCTCCCACTGCTGTGTTAGCAGGCTAAAAATCAGAGCAAACGCCCACACCTGGTAGGAATGAATGTTTGTTTGTGTGTGTTGTGGGGTGTCTCACCTTGGCTGAGTTCCTTCCTGCTGTCCCTGGTGTGTAAAGACAGAGGCAAGTTTGAATGTCTTTGAATTGTTGTTAGTGCTGAAGTTGTGGGCCCTAGGTTTAAGTGGCTACACCTGTGTCCTGGTACGGTTTGGTCCTGATGTGTAAAAGGCTGCTGTGTGTGGGGTGTTCTGCAGTGAGGTAGCAAAGGTTAGTTGCTAAGGTGGTGTATGCACCCTGAAAGTTGTGCACCCCAGCTCCAAGTCTCAGAGTCTAGAATTTGCATAAATCCACCCACTGAGCTGTGACTAAGAAATCCACCCTGCTAACTCTTAGAGGAAAACAGGCCAAAGAAAGTGTATACAAGCAATAGACCACAGCCCCAATGCTCTTTTTGGTTCCTTCCCACAGAACTTTCACTCCATAGCAGTCGAGTTCCTTGCTGTTTCTTGTCTAAGCGTTGCATGCATGTACTATACCGGACCCTGAGCTGATTGTGCTCAATACAGCCTGGCCTGTACCTGTCTCTGTGGTGCAATGGGTCAGTGTATTTGGCTGTTAACTGAAAGGATGGTGGTACAAGCCCACCCAGGGATGGGGGAAAGACTATGCTACTTCCTTACTTCCCTGAAAGCTGTTGGGAGCCTCAAAGGTCCTGTTTTGCTGCCTCAGTGCTTTCAGCTGGTGGCCCGAAGAGTGGGCTGTTTGCCATTCAGAAACCCATCTCCTGGCAGCCGTGCCGGAGGCTCAGGCTTAATCCTCAAGGTAGAGCGCAAAACCTTTTGCCGGGATCGTTTCACTCCCTTCCTGCCTCTGCCCAAGTAGCAAGGAAGAAGCGGACGAGACACGCTGGCTAAAAGATACCTCCCTCCCACTTCCCTGTACACTGCGCCTCATGCCTCGTCAGGAAAGTGCAGCCATGCTCCCCAAGCCTGAGTCATGTCTGCAGCCTGGCCCACACCGGCTGACAGCGCACAGAGCCATATGAGTCAATGGCAGATCGAGTCAGGAACCTCAGCTCTTTCCCCTGACAGCCACACAGACAGCACTGCCTGGCGTCCTGAGAGCCTCCCTCGTGTTCTCCCGCAGCAGCCGCCTGCCAGTGTGGGTGGGAAAAGGGGACCAGTGAGGCCTCATTGCAGGATAGGAGGCCCTCACCATGCCCAGGCCTGCCTTTTGCCTTCAGCCCAGGCAGCCAGAGAGCTCCCTGGCCTCGCCTCAGGCACCTCTTGCCTCATGGACCAGGCTCTTGGTGCTCTGCTGGTCACCGCCTCGCTTGAAGGCCCAGAAGAAAAAGAAACAAGTGCATGCATAGCAGAGGATGGCTTCGATCTATTGACTTCTGGGTTAGGGGCCCAGCATGCTTCCACTGCGCCACTCAACTGGCTTTTCAGCCTTGTTTGCCACCCAGCCACCACTATCAGGATTAGCACCTCACTAGCTCTCACGCTGGCAGGCAGCAGTGGGTCCTTCACTGCTGCCAAAGACGCAGAGCGACCGAAGGACCTGCTGCCACTGAAGACTCGGATGCTGCCCAGTGAGTACAAGCGTCACAGCCAATGGTGCCTTTTTTATGTCCTCTCCCCCACGTTAGGCCCCCAAATCCTCTGGGTGGCCTTGCTTTTAGGGAGCCTGTTCCGCTCCTGGTGGGACCACAAGACATCCCAGAGCAGAGAGGGTGGCCAGCAGAGTGGTGCCAGGGTAGCCTGGGACTCTTCTCCACCCTGCCTTTCCCTGACGATGAAGCCTGGCCCTAGCACTTCTTCTTTTAAATGCCATGTGCACAAGAGGAAGAGCATGGCAGCTGCAGGGACCAGAGTTGTGGACATCAGGTGAAGCAGTGAGAAACAACCATATGGTCAATCCACAGGACTCTCTAGCCAGATGTAAGTTCTAGGACCCCAACCTATAGCAGCTGGCCCATTGAACCAGCCAGACCAAAGACCTGTATCCAGTGGGCATCTGTCACCCAGCATGAGGGAGAAAAAACTTCACTCTAATTCATCATCAGAGAGGGACCAAGCACATTGAGCTCCAGGTCTTTGCAGCAAACCAACGTACGTGCAGAGGTCCCACTGAGTTTTGAACTCAGATTGCAGGATTCAGAGTCCTAAGCACTGCCCATTACACCACAGGACCAGCTGCTAATTTGCTTTTTAGACTCCTGTGACTCTTAGGTGGCTGGTTTGCACTCTGCACTTATTGCTTCCCACCAGTGGCTTCCTTTCGCGGGACTCTCTCTCCTCCTCCAGCGACTCTGGTCCTGCACTATCAGATTGGTGAAGTCCTGCCCTGAGTCCCAGCATCCATCTGCTTTGTCTCCATTCCCTGCAGTCAGCAAAAATGTCAGGGCAAGCTGCCCCTCCCTTCACTCGGTGCTCCCGCTCAAATCAGCCACTGCAGCCTCATCTCCTGGAACTCGGCCAGCTGTCACTTGATCTGGTAATACAGTCACACGCTGACTGGCTCCCCAATTTGGATGCCCTTGTGGAAATCTCACAGGTGACGCTGGGGAAAGGGGAGGAGTGGGGGCAGGGCCTGGGGAGGAAAGGGGGGATTTGTCCCAGACCCCCTACCCCTCTAGGGCTGGCTCTGAAAGGGAAGCACTGACTATCACAGTGACAATAAAACTGACCAGCCTTGCGCGGGAGACAGAGGGAGATCCGCACTCATCAGGTCTCTTCTCTCCCCCACGGTGAGCCAGACACTGCTCTCTCTTGACTCTCACTCTAGCAACTGGATGCCAAGGAGCCATTTCCCCACAGGAAGTGCATTGAGTGCCCCTGTGGTGCTGAGGGGACTGGTGCTGCTGCTGGCTCTGGGGTTGGCAGGGAGCTGATGTCTGCACACTCTCAGCTGCCAGGCTGGAGGAGGCACTTGGGACCTTACCAGGCTGCCTCAAGGAAGACGGGGGGTTGACAGAGCAATACAGATGCTCTCCAGAGCAGAGAGCAGCATCCGCCCATGCAGCCAGGCAGTGAGCATTTCCCACAGCGTGGAGCTGAGAGGATGGCAGCAGCTGCTGTTCCAGTTCCTCAGGGACAGGCCCTGTCAGCCAACAGCCACTTCTTACTCACCACAGCTAAGGGCGTCGGGTTTCTCCAGTGGGGGTGTGGAGCAGCCGTTCATTTTCCTGTTTGCACTCCTCTGTGGTGTGAAAATCGGGGAGGGGAGGCAGAAGCCCCACTTCCCTCCCAAAATGAAGCCCAGTGGAGGAAGCCAGGACAACAGGGTGGGGCGGCAAGTGGTGGCCTGACTCTCACAGCCAGGGTCTAGTCTAGCTCATAGTCCAGCTCAACTCCTCCCCCGCACCACTTGCCCCCAGTCCCCTTCTGCTACCAGGTCAACCCGGGAACTCAGGCAGGAACTGGGTGAGGCAGCAAGTCAAGCTGAGAAAGGCAGGCCAAAGTGAGTTTTGTCTTCATAGGCCACTCACAATGACGTTTTTTTTTGTGTGCAACTGCTGCAAAAACATCCCCGACAGAGAAGCAACAGGCCAAAACTTTCCCAGAGAGTTGCCAAAGTAGCTCAGTTATGAGAGTATTAGACTGAAGATCTAAAGGTCTCTGGTTCAATATCAGGCTTTAGCAGGCCCTTTCATTCCTCTTTGTGCAGTGGCAGCATGTTTTCTGGGAGCACAGCAGTGCCTGCAGTCCAGATGAGTTCCTGATCTTGTGCTCTGCAGTAGGAAAACATAGAATGGGCTTCTGCTCCTAGTTGGCCCACCTGACCTTTAAGGATGGGGGCTGTCTTTCCCAACATGGCAGGAAGTGTGTGAGGCAGGGTGGCCCTCAGGAATGGTGCCAGAGGGCTGCTGGGCAGGGATTAGGGATGAAAACTCCTCTATACAATTGAGCAATGGCAGTACCAGGGAAGGGGCATCTGTAAAAGTGGCCATGTGGAAGATGGCAGGGATTTGGGGGTCCAGGAGGAGGTGCTTAATGTTCAGTACCTTGGAGCAGCTGGACTTGGACATGGTGGGTGTTCAGGAAATGTACATTAACAACTCTAGAATAGCTCAATAGGCAGAGGGTGATGGGAAGAAGGGCTCATCTCTCTGGTCCTCCTGGCCAGGGAAGAAAGATGGGGTTGGAGTCTTGTTCTTCACATTCACAGTATAAGTACAGGAGGTTCTGGAGGGCATTACTGGTACATTTTGTGCTCTGTGACACTGGTTACTGTTATATTAGTATTTATGGTCCCCCAGTTAATGCATGAAAGAAAAGTTCTATGGAAGGAACTGGCTCCCTTCTTCTGGACCACGCGGTGTTTGGTGTTGGGGTGGGATTTCAATTGTTGCAGCTGGCCTGAGCACTGTCGGTCCTGTTTTCCTGACTATCAGAGGAAACTCGTCTATGATGAGCACTACCTGGCGCAGGTCTGTAATGAGGTTGGCTTAGAAGACATGTTTCTCCATAGTGGAGCCAGTGGAGGGCGGGTGGTAGCCTCCTATTCCTCTGACCCGAATTCACACTAGCCACAGAGGGGATACACCTTTCTGCGGGGACAGGCCAGGAGTTGCATTGTCTGGATTTACGTGAAGGAGAGCATGTTCACAGCCCAGTGCGGGGTGGTGCTAATGGACTGTTTGGATCACACAGCTCTCAATGTGGGCAATACCCTGACCCATTGCTGAGAATATTGGAAGCTGAACATCCAGAGCTTGCAAAATAAAGGAGCAGGGGGGTGAGGCCTGGCGGTGTTCGCAGAATGGGAAAGCATTAGAGAATTCTATGACAACCAGGGGGATTGGTAGGAGTCAGTGAGGCGGGAGGGAGGAGTTGGAGGCTTTGTTCTGGTGGTCTGACAAACACCACAACATTAAAGAAACCAATGGTGCCAAGTCCTGCAGTGGCACCTGTGGGATTTCCAGAAGCCCATCCAGGCTGCGGAGCCAGTCAGTGTGACTGTAGGACCGGATCAAGCGACAGCTGGCCGAGTTGCAAGAGATGAGTCTGCAGCTGGCCGATATGAGTGGGATCACCAAGTGAAGGGAGGGGCAGCCTCCCCTGACATTTTTGCAGACTGCAGGGAATGGAGACAAAGGGGGATGCTAGGACTCAGGGCAGAACCCCACCGATCTGATAGTGCAGGACAACAGTTGCTGGAGGAGGAGAGAGAGTCCCGCGAGAGGAAGCCGCTGGTGGGAAGCAATAAGTGCAGAGTGGAAGCCAGGCAGCCGAGAGGCATAGAGGTCTAGAAACTAAAACAGCAGCAGGTTCCATGGTATAATGGGCAGCACTCAGGACTTTGGATCCTGCAACCTGAGTTCAAGTCTTAGTGAGATCTCTGGGAGATATGTTGGTTCGCTGCAAAACCTTAGAGCTCAACATGCTTGCATAGCCTCTTGCTGGCTGAACTCCTCCTCCTGGATCACTGATGCCTCTTGGTCTTTGGTCCAACTGGCTGGTATAGGGTGGAGTCCTAGAACTTAACAGTCTGGTTAGAGATTCCTGCGGGTTGACCTGATTGTTGGGTTTCTTGCTGCTTCACCTGATGTCCACAACTTTGGTCCCTGTAGCTGCAGCTCTTCCTCTTGCTCTCATGGCATTTAAAGGAAGGAGTGTCAGGGCCAGGCTTCCCAGGCTGAAGCCCAGCACACCTCTCCTCCTCTGGGCACCTAGAGCAGAGGCTGCAGGTGCTGACAGCTCCAAGGGAAGGCTTAAAAGCCACACAACAACCGAGGTCTGGGCAAGAGGAGGGCAGGACCATGCCTATGTGTGGCCTTCAGACAGGCACAAAAACACTCAGCCAGCCTGCTCCCAACCATGTCAAACACCCACTGAAGGCCATCTGCAGATGCTCTGTGGCCATTATCAGAAATGGTAGAAAGCAGGGCCAATCCCCCTGGTGAGGCCTCCTACCGTTCCCACTCAAGGTGCTCACTTTTGCAGTGGGGCAGGAGATTTTACCCCAAGAGGCTTTTCCCCAGCTGGCGAGAAGCAGAGAAACACCCAGGCTCCCAAGGCGCTATGTAGCGACCCCCTCAAGCACAGGGACAGGCTCACATTTGGAAGAGGGAAACTGCTCTTCTCACTGGCCTAGGCAGCTGCCCATTTTCTTTGGCAAGTCAGGAAGGGCAAAGGCTAGATTGGAAGCAACTGGGGCTCCTGCCCCAGCCTTTGTGACGCCCATCCCCCAACTCCTTCCCGGGGCTCTAGCTGCAGCCAGAGCATTGGCCTGAGCAGCCCAGAAGAGGTTCCAGCCCTAAAGGAGCAGGACTTTCAGCACAACAGTAAAACTGCACAAGCACAACCACAAAGGTACTCTAACTCTCAATCACCAGATCCAAAGTCCTTTAGGTCACATAGAAAAAGGCCCTCCAAGCACTTCTTTGGAAAAGGCAGACACTGATGCATTAAACGAAGTGGGGATTCATCCACCAAAGCTCATGCTCCAATACTAACTATGCTGTTAGTCTATAAGGTGCCACACGACTCTTTGCTGCTTTTGCAGACACTGTGTTTCTCAGGTGGCTACTGAGGGGGGCTGAGACTGTCTGGGCACAAGAAGTCGAGTTCCCAGTGAGATGTGAGACTTAATTCTCTGGAGCTGGGTGCAGGGCTTTGGCAAACAAAAATAAGACTAACATGCCTTGCCTGGCTGTTACTTGCAAGTTTGAAACATGAGAGACTGATTCAGAAAGATTTGCAGAGGCTGGATGGACATCTGGTCCCTCTTAGTCCCAAGAGTGAACAACCCCCAAAACAAAGAGCACAAACAGAAGACTTCCCCCCCACCAAGATCTGAAAGTATCTTGTCCCTTTATTGGTCCTCTGGTCAGGTGTCAGCCAGGTTTACTGAGCTTCTTAACCCTTTACAAGTAAAAGAGGCATTAACCCTTAACTATCTGTTTATGACAGGGTGCTGGCTACTTCCTGCGAGAAGTGGAGTGATCTGGCCCCAGCCTGCTCTACTCCCCTGGTCCCAGGCTAGTGTTGATGCTGTCTGGATTTGTGCGGGTGTTTGTGTATATTAGCAATTGTGTGTGTGTGTGTGGCTGGATTCATGCATATGTTTGCAGTTGTGTGTGTGTGTGTGTGTGTGTGTGTGTGTGTGTGTGTGTGTGTGTGCTCTGCTGCCTTCTGCTGGCGTGACAACCATTTCTCCGTATGTTACAGCCCCCATACCATCAACCCCGGTGGTGATTTCATCTTAAAAGGGCTGGCTGGCCTGACCCTTCTCTCCTTTGTGGAGTGTGACAGGGGCTGCAGCTCACACCCTGTGGGGCAGGAGTGCCAAGGTGTGGGGTGCTGGGCTCCAATGCACATGGAGAGCAGCTCAGGTGAGGCGGGGCAAGGCGTGTGGTGTCTGTTCTGCATTGCCTGGTGCTGGGCCATTGCACAATCCCCAGCCACGCCACACAGCGTGCCCCAAGAGGGAATGGGGGCCAAGCAGATGATCCAGCATGAGGGGGTCATTCTCATTGTTAGCTGTCCAGTGGCAGTGAATTCAACAGGCCTTGGCATATGTTGTGTGGGGTGGGAGGACCTTGTATTTGGAGCAGTGGGAGTGAACTGAGTGCAGTTGCATCTCTGAGCACAATTGTGAATGTTATGGTGTGTGTGGGGGAGTGAGTGTGAGTGTGGCTGGGGGTGTGATTGTTGTCTCTATGGGGGTTGGGCTAGCATGTCCCTCTGGGTGTGTTGTGTGTCAGTGTTCTTGGGATTGTGTGAGTCCCGTTGTGTGTTTGTGTGTCACTTGCTGCAGAATACAAAATCCTGCAAAGCCATTTCCTATTCATTAGCCCAGCAACACACTGATATCAGCAGTGTCACAGACGCACACACACACACAGAGTAGGGCTCAGCCCCACCAGCAGAGGGAAGCAGGGGGACTCACGTCTCCCCTGGGCCAGCTTGGACAATTTCCCATCACGACCCAGCACAGTGCTTGTGCCTCTACACTGGGGTGAGCAGGTGGGGGGGGGGGGCAGATGTGCTGGATCTGTAAAAGCAGCAGAGTCCTGTGGCACCTTATAGACCAACAGACGTATTGGAGCATGAACTTTTGTGGGTGAATACCCACTTCGTCGGCTAGATTCAGATGGAAGCACTTTGGGAAAATCAGTCAAGGCCCTTAGCAGAGCTGGGACACAGACCCAGTGACCCCTGTGCCACCCTGGGAGGGCAGCGGAGTTTAGGGGTCAGAGCAGGGAGAGGGCTGGGCACAAGGTCCCTGGGTTCTATCCTTGGCTCTGGAAGTGGAGGGGGTCTAGAGCAGGGGGACTGGGATCTAGGACTCCTGGGTTCCATAGAGGAGACTGTTTTTCCCTGTGCTTCCCTCCCTAGAGATCCCAGCCCAGCCCCCTAGTGGAAACTGAGCACAAGTAGGGGGACTTGTTCTTCCACTTTGGAGTTATGATTCAAACACCTCCCCCAGGGACTGTGACATCACAGAATCTGCCCCCCCAAGCACAGAGAAAACTAGTGGGGTTAGGAGGGTTCTAGCTACAGACACCCCTTGTCATTACAAGAAGCCCCCAAACCTACTTGCACCCACAAAACACCCTCTCAGGGTATACATCCCCTGCTAGGACAGGACTTCTTGCTCCCACCACTATTCTTACCCCTCGAACTGCTCCCAGCCAGGCACCACACCCCATTCACACACCTTTTGTCACTATGTAGCTCAGTGGCAATCACTGCCCCGAAGTGACTCCGTTGCAGGCACTCCCCACATGAACTCCCCACACCGGATTCTGTCCACACACAGAGAATTTTCTATGCCCGGCTCCTTCGGTTCATCTCGCTGCTCTCCGTACTGCCACCAGACACTGCTCATCTGCATAACCCCGCCCATAGACACGTGACACCTTCTGTCCTGCTGGTTTCAAGGGAGTAAGTTGCCCTCGGAGAGTGAGCAGGTCACAGCAGGTCACAGACCCAGTGCACGTCACAGCCCCAGCCAGGGCCGGCACCAGCTCAGCAAGCAGGTGCTTGAGGCGGCCAAGGGGAAGTGGTGGCATGTTGGGCTCTTCGGCAGCAATTCTGCGGCGGGTCCCTCTGTCCCTCTCGGAGGGAAGGACCTGCCACTGAATTGCCACCGAAGAAAAAGGCAGCACAGTGGAGCTGCCGCCGATTGTGATTGTGGGTTGTTTTTTTTTCCCGGCTGCTTGGGGCAGCAAAAAACCTTGAGCCAGCCCTGGTCCCAGCACACATCATAGCACATCACAGCCTGGGGCAGGGAGATATTGGGGGAGGGGATGGGGGAAGGGAGAGACTCAGCCCCATAGACCCATAGGGGAAGGGGATATTGGGGTCAGGAGGAGAGGAGAGAGGGTTGGTAGAGACCCAGCCTGGGCTTCAGGGGAAATGGGGTGGGGTGAGGGAGCTGGGAGACAGAAGAGACACGTGTGGAGTGGTGAAATGTTGGTCCAGGGAAACTGAGTCACTCCCAGGACATGCTGTGCAGGGGGGAGCACAGGGGCAGGGAGAGAGACCCAGCCCCACAGAGCCCAAGAGGGATATTGGGGGCAGGGGATGGGATGAAGGGGTGAGAGACCCAGGCCCATAGATCTCCCCTGGCTCCCAAGTTTGGGGGGAGAGGGGAACCGCCCCACAGCACTTGCCAGTGGCGTGACTGGGAGCCAGGGGAGTGGACTAGGCTGAGGCTGGGTCACTCCACTTACGATGCAGTGAGTGCAGGGGCGGGGGCCTTAGGGAAGAGCCGGCCAGTCCCCCCTGCAGCAGCTCCCCACCCCAGCTCACCTCTGCTCCGCCTTCTCCCTTGAGCATACCGGCGCCGCTCCACTTCTCCCGCCTCCCAGGCTTGCGGTGCCAATCAGCTGTTAAGTGCGGCAAATCTGGGAGGGGAGGAGAATTAGAGCGGGGGTGGTGTGCTCAGGGGAGAAGACGGAGCAGAGGTGAGCTGGGACAGGGAGCGGTTCCCCTGCACGCCCCCCATTACTTGCTGCTGGCAGCCCTCCCCTGCACCCCCCCAACTCCCTGCCCGAGATCACTTCCACTCCACTGGCTCCCCTGAGTGCGCTGTTTGGTGCCCCCAACCACTTGGCACCCTAGGCCACCGACTAGTTCGCCTAGTGGTTGCACCGGCCCTGGATACTGCCTATCAGCAGGATTTCTCCTCCTCCTCCTCAGTGAGATTAAATCTCCGCACCTTGACAGCCGGTCCATCCGCTGCACCACAATGCCCCATGCCTGAGCCTCCCTGCCAAAGCCCTGCACCCGGCTCCAGAGAATTAAGTCTCACATCTCACTGAGAACTTGACTTCTTGTGCCCAGAGAGTCTAGGCCCCCCTCAGTAGCTGATCTGAGAAACACAGTGTCTGCAAAAGCAGCAAAGAGTCGTGTGGCACCTTATAGGCTAACAGCATTGTTAGTATTGGAGCATAAGCTTTGGTGGGTGAATCCCCACTTCGTTTGATGCATCAGTGTCTGCCTTTTCCAAAGAAGTGCTTGGAGGGCCTTTTCATATGTGGCCTAAGGAATATTGGATCAGGCGATAGAGAGTTCGAGTCCCTTTGTGGTTGTGCTTGTGCAGTTTTACTGTTGTGCTGAATGTCCTGCTCCCTTCAGGGCTGGAACCTCTTCTGGGCTGCTCAGGCCAATGCTCTGGCTGCAGTTAGAGCCCCGGGAAGGAGTTGAAGGATGGACATCACAAAGGCTGGGGCAGGAGCCCCAGCTGCTTCCAATCTAGCCTTTGCCCTTCCTGACTTGCCAAATAAAATGGGCTGCTGCCCGGGCCAGCGTGTGGAGCAGTTTCCCTCTTCCAAATGTGCGCCAGTCCCTGTGCTTGAGGGGGTCGTTACATAGCGCCTTGGGAGCCTGGGTGTTTCTCTGTTTCTCGCCAGCTGGGAAAAAGCCTCTTGGGGTAAAATCTCCTGCCCCACTGCAAAAGTGAGCACCTTGAGTGGGAGCAGTAAGAGGCTTCAGCAGGGGGGCTGGCCCTGCTTTCTACCATTTCTGATAATGGCCACAGAGCATCTGTGGATGGCCTTCAGTGGGTGTTTGCAGGGAGTGCATGGCAGGGAGCAGGCTGGCTGAGTGTTTTTGTGCCTGTCTGAAGACCATTCATAGGCATGGTCCTGCCCTCTTCTTCCCCTGACCTCAGTTGTTCTGTGGCTTTTAAACCTTCTTTTGGAGCCCTCAGCACCAACCGCCTCTACTCTAGGGGTCCAGAGGAGGAGAGGTGTGCTGGGCTCCAGCCTGGGAACCCTGGCCCTGGCACTCCTTCCTTTAAATGTTATGTGGGCAAGAAGAAGAGCTGCAGCTACAGGGACTAAAGTTGTGGACATCAGGTGAAGCAGCAAGAAACCCAACAATCAGGTCAACCCGCAGGACTCTCTAACCAGATAGTTAAGTTCTAGGACCCCACCCTATAGCGGCCAGCTGGACCAAAGACCTATCTGCAATGGGCATCAGTGACCCAGGAGGAGAAGAAAAAAAAAGCTTCAGTTCACCCAGGTAGAGGGTAACCATACACATTGAGCTCCAAGTCTTTGTGGCAAACCACAATATCTCCAGGAGTCCCACTGAGATTTGAACTGAGATTCCAGGATTCAAAGTCTTGTGGGTTGCTCATTACACCATGGAACCTGCTGCTGTTTTCTTTTCTAGACCCCATGTGACTCTTGGCTGGCTGGTTTGCACTCTGCACTTACTGCTTCCAACCAGCGGCTTCCTCTCACAAGACTCTCTCTCTCCTCCTGCAGCGACTGTGGTCCTGCACTATGGGATCTGTGGGTCCTGCCCTGAGTCCCCACATCCCCCTGCTTGGTCTCCATTCCCTGCAGGCTGCAAAAATGTCGGGGGAGGCGGCTCCTCCCTTCACTCGGTGCTCCCGCTCATATTGGCCAGCTGCAGCCTCATCTCCTGGAACTTGGGCAGCTGTCACTTGATCCGGTCATACATTCACAGGCTGACTGGTTTCCCAGCCTGGATGCTCTTGTGGAAATCTCACAGGCGACACTGCAGGATATGGCATCGTTGGTTTTTTTGATGTTGCGGTGTTTGCCTGATCGCTGGAACAAAGCTGCCAACTCCTCCCTCACCGACTCCCGTCAATCCCCTGGTTGCCATAGAACCCTCTGATGCTTTCCTGTTCTGCCAACACTGCCAGGGCTCACCCCCCTGCTCTTTTATCTTGCAAGCTCTAGATGTTCAGCTTCCAATGTCCTCTGCCCTGGGTCAGGGACAGGGGCTGCTCCAGGCACCACCGCAGCAAGTGCGTGCCTGGGACGGCAAGCTGCGGGGGGCTGCCTGCCAGTCACTGTGAGGGTGGCAGGAGGTCCTCTGGTAATGCGGATTAGGTGACATGCCTGCAGGAGGTCCTCTGGTAATGTGGATTAGGTGACATGCCTGCAGGAGCTCTGCCAGTCCCGCAGCTTCCGTGGCAATTCGGCAGCAGGTACGCCGAAGGTGCGGGACCGGCAGACCTCCTGCAGACATGCCACCGAATCTGCGTTACCAGAGGACCTCCCACAGGCATCCGCCGAAGGCTGCCTGACTGCCATGCTTGGGCGGCAAAATACATAGAGCCGCCCCTGGTCAGGGAATTGCCCACATTGAGCACACTGAGAGCTGCGTGATCCGAACAGTCCAAAGGCACCACCCTGCACTGGGTTGTCGACGTGCTCTCCTTCATGTAAATCCGTTCAATGCAACTCCTGGCCTGTCCCCGCAGAAAGCTGAACCCCCTTTGGGGCTGGTGTGAGCTCCTCTAAGCCGACCTCACTATAAAAACGTTTCCTCTAACAGTCAGGAAAACAGGACCAGCAGTCCACAGGCCAGCTGACACAATTAAAATCCTCTCAACACCAAACAGTTCAGAGGAAGGGAGCCAGTTTCTTCCATTCATGCCTTAACTGGGGACCATACACACTAATATAGCCATAACCAGTGCTACAGAGCACAAAGCCCACCAATAATGCCTTCCCTGGTCAGAGCTCCACCACCTTCTGTACTCACACCGTGCCTGTGAAGAACAAACCCATGGTTCTTCCCTGGCCTGGATGGACCAGAGAGATGGGCCCTCCTTCCACTCCCCTCTTCCTATCAATCTACCCTAAACTCATGAATATGCATTTTCTGAATACCCACGCTGTCCAAGTCCAGCTTCCCTAAGGCACTGAACATCAAGTGCCTCCTCCTTGGCCCCCAAATCCCTTCTATACAGCTGTTTTCACAGATGCCCCTTCCAGGGCACTTCCTTGCTAAGATGCACAAAGGAGTTTTCATCCCCCATCCCGGCCTGTCACTGCCCAGCAGCCCTCTGGCACCATTCCTGGGGGCCACCCTGTCTCACTTTCTTCCTGCCATATTGGGTGCACCAACGACTCATGTAGGAGAGACAGCTCCTGTCCCTCATTGTTGAAGGTCAGGCCAGGCAACTAGGGGCAGAAGCCCACAGTATCTTTTCCTACTGCAGAGCCCAAGCTCAGGGACTCACCTTGGGTGCAGGCACTGCTGTGCTCCCAGAGAGCAAGCCATCCCTGCACAAAGAGAGAGGAAAGGACCTGCCAAAGCCTGGGATTGAACCAGGGACCTTTACATCTCCAGTCTAATGCACTCGCAGCTGAGCTACTTTGGCAGCTGCATGGGATTACTTTGGCTTGTTGCTTCTCTGTCGGGATGTTTTTGCAGCAGTTGCACACAAAAAGGACGTCATTGTCAGCGGCCCATGAAGACAAGTCTCACTTTGGCCTGCTTTGATCAGTTTGACTTGCTGCCTCACCCAGTTCCTGCCCTAGTGCCTGGGTTGACCTGGTGGTGGAAGGGGACTGGGGGCCAGTGGCGTGGGGAGGAAGTTGAGCTGGACCCTGAGCTAGACTAGACCCTGGCAGTGAGAATCTGGTCACCATTTGCAGCCCCACTCTGTTGTCTTGGCTTCCCCCACTGGACGTCATTTTGGGAGGGAAGTGGGGCTTCTGCCTCTCCTTCTCGATTTTCACATGGCAGAGGAGTGCGAACAGGAAAATGAATGCATGCTCCACACTCCCAGCGGAGGAACCTGATGCCCTTAGTTGTGGTGAGTAAGAAGTGTCTGTTGGCTGAGAGGGCCTGTCCCCGGGGAGCTGGAACAGCAGCTGCTGCATTCTCCTCAGCTCCAAGCTGTGGGAAATGCTCATTGCCTGGCTGCACGGGCGGCTGCTGCTCCGTGCTCTGGAGAGCGTCTGTTATGCTCTGTCAACCTGCCCCCTGTTGGGTAAGAAAGGGGCAGCACAGGACTCTGGGCCGTGTCTCCCCAGCCCCTCGCTCCCACACACTGGCGAGTTGGGTAACTGGTGAGGGATTGCACAAGAGAGAGTCAGAGACAGCGAGAGAACCCAGGAGTCCTTTTCCCCCCCCGGCATACACTCTAACCACTGGACCACACTCCCCTCCCAGGGCTGGAGATAGAACCCAGGAATTCTGCCCACCAACCCACCCCCTCCGCTCTGACCACTGAACCCCACATTCCCCTTTTAGATTTTAGGCTCGCTGCCTCTTCTCTCCACCCATCCCACCTGTCCATCCCTTTGCTGCAGGTTTCTGGGGTGTCACCCCTGCTCTGCACTCCCCCAGTGCAGCCCAAGACTTTTCCTCCCCCCAACCATATATCCTCTCCCCCTCTTGCTGGATCATCTGCTTGGCCCCCTTCCTGCTCTCAGGGCACGCTGTGCGGTGTGGCTGGGGATTGTGCAATGGCCCAGCACCAGGCAATGCAGAACGGACACCACAGGCTCTGCCTCGCCTCACCTGAGCTGCTTGCCAGGTGCAACGGAGCCCAGCGCCCGGCACCTGGGCACTCCTGCCCCACAGGGGGTGAGCTTCAGCCCCTGCCACGCTCCACAGAGGGGAGAATGGTCAGGCCAGCCAGCCCTTGTAAGATGGGGAAATCACCACTGGGGCTGATGGTATGGTGGCTGTGACATACAGAGAAACAATTGTTGAGCCAGCAGAGCATGCACACACACACACACACACACAAACACACACACACAATTGCAAACATACACAAACACCCGCACAAATCCAGCCAACATCAACACAACTGCTAACAGATGCAAACACGTGCACGAATCCAGCCACATGAACACATACACTTGCAGAGCTACAAACACAACCCCCACAGCTGAAATAATACCCTCCCCACACAAAACCCATACAGAAAACCACACAAACACATACAGAAATCCATCCATCCATCCCCCCGTTCCCCATACACACACCCATCCCCCTTCTGTGCACAACCTTGGGTCACTGTGACACTGAATACTTCAATTGGATGGGGGACCCAGCACCATGGTTATTCCCTGCCCCCCAGGACTTCCAGGGGGTGGATTGGGGGCACAGGCAGCACAATCCAGTGCCAGCCAAGGGGAGATTAGAGGTGGGGACGGGGGCTGTGGTTTCTGCACCACCCGGTTCCTGGCACAGGCTCTTTCGAGGATTTACTTTTCTTGGTAATTTTCACCCCATCACCACTTCCTGTCCAGTCCCCTCCTGTTGTGCTAGATGGTTTGGGGGGGGGGGGATGGGAAGAACCCAGGAGTCTTGGCTCCCAGCCCCACCTGTGCTAACATACAAGACTCCACACTCACCCCAGCGCTGGGACTGGAACCTAGGTGTCCTGACAGCCATCTTCCTTTCCTCTAACCACTAGACCCCACTCCCGCCCTTTTGGGGAGCCAGGGCTCCTGGGTTCTGTCTCTAAGACTGGGAGCAGAGTGGGGTCTAGTGGTTAGAGCAGGAGGAGCCAGGACTCCTGGGTCTTATTTTCAGTGCTGTTGTGTGACACTGGGCTTCTGTTTCTCCTCCCACTTTTTGGGTATGGAGCCTGTAAACTCTCTGGAGCATGGCCTGTCTCTTGCTGTGTCTGGGCAGTGCCTGACCCATTGGGGCCCTGATCTCAGCTGGGGCAGGGACTGTCTCTGTGTCTGTGGAGTCCCCAGCACAAAGGGGGCCTTGATTCTGTCCTGGTCTCTGTAGATGCTGCTGTTGTGCAGATAAATAGTTGTGATACTAAAAGGCATGGCAGTGCGTGAGTGCACCATCATTGCCATGCAAGGGCTAAATGTGATTCTTATCCCTGTGACCTCCCATGCACCCTTCCCCGCAGCTGCCCGATTCTGCACCCTGAGCCCCTTGTGCCACTGCCCTTGTCAACGGCAGTGCTGAAAGCCATCCAGCCCTAGCACCAAAAGAAGAAGATAGGGGGGAGGAGCTTTGCAAAAATTGGTCACACAATAGGAAACCAGCCCCAGCAGTCTGTGACTTCACATTCCAAAATTAGATCTACGCGCCCACACACACACACACACACACGCACACGCACACACAGAGCCCCCTGTGCCAATGCACCACCTCACCTCGTCCAGGGAGGTCTAGGAGGGGAGCTTTGTGTGGGAGCGGGGATGGACGGCATCATTAAGGTAGGTTCTGGAGATAGTCCTCCAGTTGTGGGCATCTCAGCTCCAGCTGGCACTGGGCTCACACTGGGCTGCGTTCAGTTCCTCTCTCTGTTGTGCACTCCGGCTCCACAAACGCCCCCTGTCATAATATAATTCCCAATTCTGAACCTTAGCATCCAAAATATGGGTACTAGCATGAATTCCCCTAAGCTTAATTACCAGCTTAGATCCTGTAGTGCTGCCACCAATCAGGACTTAGAGTAGAGTGCCTGATAAACTCTGGTCTCCCCCAAAACCTTCCCTGGGGACCCCAAGACCCAAATTCTTTGAGTCTCACAACAAAAGGGAATAAACCATTTCCCTTCCCCCTCCTTTCTTCCTCCCAGCCCCCTCCTTTCTTCCTCCCAGCTCCCTCCTGGGTACGCTAGGAGATCACCATGATTCAAACTCCTTGAATCACCACACAGAGAGGAATGATACCTTCCCCCTCCTCTTTTCCCTCCCCCCCCGCTCTCTTTCCCTTCTCCCCACCAATTCCCTGGTGTGTACAGACTCAGTTCCTTTGAGCCTTAACTAGGAGAAAAAAATCAGACAGGTCTTAAAGCAAAGCTTTTAATAAAAAGAAAGAAAAAAGGTAAAAGTTTATCTCTGCAATTTAGATGGTAAAAAGTTACAGGGTCTGTCAGCTTATAGAAACTAGAAAGAAGCCTCCCCCTCAGCAAAATACAATTTAAAATACTTCCAGCAAACTACACATTTGCAAATAAAGGAAAACAAATAAAAAGACTATACCACCTTTCTACCTTTGTACTCACAAAATTGGAATAGAAGATTAGAGAGCCTATAGGTACGTGTGGTCACTCTCAGAGCCCAGAGAGAACAAAGCAAAACCCAAAAAAACCAAACAAAGGCTTCCCTCCACCGAGATTTGAAAGTATCTTGTCTCCTGATTGGTCCCCTGATCAGGTGTTTATTTCCCTGTTTGTTAACCCTTTACAGGTAAAAGAGACATTAACCCTTAACTATCTGTATTTGACATCCCCGCCCCCTGCTCTTTCCTTCTGGTACAAAAAATATCCTCTTCCTTTGCCCCAGAGAGAGACACCCACAGTGATGCTCAGCATGCCTTCCCCCCACCTTCCCCCCATTCCCAGGAGCGTTTGGGAAGGGGGTCAGGATTGGGGAGAGCCCGCATCCCGAGGGGAGGGTATGCAGGGCCAATGAGGGGTAGGAGGGGAAGCCGGTACAAATTACCGGGGCCCAGCTGTCCAGAAGGGGTCCTGGGACCTGGCTTCCCTGGCTTTATTGGCCCTGTTTAGCTGCTCCGCCCTTGCTGGGGGTCCCCTAAAAATTTTTTCACTAGGACCTGAACCGACTCTTGGAGGCCCTGAGGGTATGGAGGGGTTTGCCCACTCCACAGAGCATGGGGCTGCCAATAGGCACCTATGCATGGTCCCCCTCACGCAGGGCCAGGATGGAAATGGGGGGCCTGTGCCCCCAACATGGTAACTCTGGTGTGCAACCTTGCTTAACAGGTCAGTCTGTCCTTTCTCTGACTGTCCCATTCCAGCTTCAACTAGCACTTGTGGTTCATTCATTCTTTTTCATTCCTTTCCTTCTCTAGATTGTTTGTTTTTGCCTTTTTTCCCCTCTACCTTTCATGCTCTTCCTTTCTTTCCTTCTTTTTCTAATATTTTTTTCTCTCCCTTTATTTCTTTCTCTGCCTTTCACGTTCTTTTCGCTTGCTCTCTCACAAGTTATTTTTTTCACTTGCTCTTTTCCTCACTCCTTCTGAGCCAAGCGGGTTCTCCTCGCACACACATTTTGACAGGCTTTCCTCCTGATCAGCAAGTAGATTAAGCACGTCTTCAGTGGGGGTTTGGCATGCCAGGGAGCAGGCTGGCCGGTGTCTTAGTGCTGTCTGCTGGCCATGCATAGGCATGATCCTCCCCTCCTCTGGCCCTGCCCTCGGTTGCTCTGTAGCTTGTAAGCTTCCCTTGGAGCTGTCAGCACCAGCCGCCTCTGCTCTAGGTGCCCAGAGGAGTAGAGGTGTGCTGGGCTCCAGCCTGGGACTCTTCCTCCCTCTTGCCTAGCCCTGACTATCAAGCTTGGCCCTGGCACTCCTTCCTTCAAGTGCTGTGTGGGCAAGAGGAAAAGTGTGGCAGGAAGCATAAGGGCCAAACTTTTGGGCCCCATGTGAAGCAGCAAGAGCCCCAACTACCTGGTCAAACCACAGGACTGCAGGCATCAGCAACCAGGGTAGCAAGTGCTAGAGCCCCAACCAATTTTGGCCATCACAACCCAGCTCCAGTGGGCAAGTCACCCAGCAGGAGGGGAAAGATCTGCTCTTGTACAACTGGAGACAAGGAAGTTGAGCAATGTGAGCTTCAGGGCTTTACCACAAGCCAACACAAGGTCCCACTGAGATTTGAACTCAGATTCCAGAATTCAAAGTCCTGAGTTCTACCCATTACCCCATGGGACCAGCTCAGGCTGCTTTCTCTGCACATCAGTGACTCTCACAGGGCTGGCTCATGTAAGGGACGGTTGGCCCTTTACTAAAACTTGCTGGGGGGTTTGGTTGGCTAGTTTCTAGTCCCAAAAGAAGGGGGAAGGGCCAATAGGAAATCAGGACCCTGAGACTGACAGTCCCCGGGGCAATGGGGAGAGGCCAAATCTCCAAGTTAGCCGCACTGACAAGCCAGGCAGTGTAATGAGGGAGTCACCCCACCAGGGGGTCCCATCCTCCTTAAGAGCTGGAACTACCTGGGCCAGAGTGGGGCACAGCTAAGGAGAGAGCAGGAGCCTGAGAAGAGCCGGGGAGCAGAGCTGCACCAGCCAGGGAGAACCAGGACAGATCCCTGCTGGGAGCCGAGCTGCAGCAGCACAAGCCATAGAAGCTTTCCAGGGAGCAGATCTGTGCTGGAAGAAGAGCTGCAGCAAGCAGAGCCAGAGAGTCTAGAGGAGCAGCCCAGGGCAATGGAGGCAGAGCCGCAGCAGCACTGGGGCTGGAGTTGGGTGCAGTGGGCAGCTTGGGAGAGTGAGGGGGAGCCTGGGCAGAAGGCCCAGCACAAGGAGATGCCACCAGGCAAGAGGCCTTGCAGGCCAGACCTTCAGGGGTTAGGGGGATCGTATCTCCTACATGGGGGCTGACACTGGGAACAAGGGGCCTGTCACCTCGAGCATGTGGCTACTGCCAGAGCAAGTGTCCAGCCCGTGATGTCCCTGCAGCACAGCCAAGGCCTGGGAAGGAGGCCTGGGACATGTGAGGGAGAGACTGTGACCTGCCTTGACACTCCAGAGACGCTGGTTGTGATCTCCCTGCACTACAGAACAGGGTAACATGTTTTCCTTTTCCATCTTTCTTTATGTTTTACATTAATTGCTGGGTAATAAATGGTATTTGCTTGAAGCACATGCAATGAGGAGTGGATCAGTGAAGTGCCCAGAGCAGAGAGAGTACCCCAGAGTGGGGACACCATAGCCCTGTTCAAGTGATCATGACAAGACTGGGGGTTGAGCCCCCTAGGAATCCTGGGCCCAGCCTTGTCAGGGTTACTAGGTCTCTGCCACACACAAGAGTAGAAAGAGAGTCCTCAAGGTTAGGCAGCCTCTGGAGACTCAGATCCTTCTGCTGGCCAATTCCACAAGGGTCACGTATGAGCCAGGGAAGTTCCCTCCCCGCAGCAGGACCAGAATCTTCTCACCCTTGCTTCTCTTTCTCCCCAACCCACATCTGCTGCTCTCCCTTAGCACTCAGCCCCACAACAGTTCCTGGCAGCCAGAGACTGTGCTTTCCACACCTGTGAATGTGGCCTCTCTCTTGATTGCTAAGGAAAGGAACCTTTCTAGGAGATGGCCATGGCTTCTGCATGTGGCTGTGAACAGCATTTGGCTTCTGGCACACAAGGCAACTTGAAAGCTGAGTACACTAGACTTAGGCTTGAACCTTGGACTCTCAAATTAAGAGCCTGATGTTTTACCCACTGAGATACCTGGGTTTGTTGAGAACCTCTTCACTGTTCACCACAAGAGCGAGCAGGCAGGCAAACATGAGCCAAAAAAAGTCTCAGGAACCCCTCCTCTTTTTCTGCACAGCCACTGCCTATCATCAGGATTCCTCCTCCTCCTCAGTGAGACTATATCTAAGCACCTAGAGAGCCGGCCTGTCCGCTGCACCCCAATCCCGCATGTCTGAGCCTCCCTGACAAAGTCCTGCACTTGGCTCCATTGAATTGTCTCACATCTCCCTGGGAACTTGACTTCTTGTGCCCAGAGAGTCTCAGCCCCCCACTACATGCATCTGATGAAGTGGGTATTCACCCACGAAAGCTCATGCTCCAAAACGTCTGTTAGTCTATAAGGTGCCACAGGATTCTTTGCTGCTTTTACAGATCCAGACTAATGCGGCTACCCCTCTGATACTCAGCCCACCTTAGCAGATGACCCAAGAAACACAGTGTCCGCCTTTTCCAAAGAAGTGCGTGAAGTAACTGAGCTCCTGTGACTACATGCCCTAATGGTTAAGGCCTCTGACTGTGAGTCAAGCGCATGTGGGTTCAAGTCCCTTGGCTGTTGTGTTGTTACAGTTTTACCTTCATGTTGAAAGTCCTGCCCCCTTCCGGGCAGGAACCTCTTCTTGACTGCTCAGGCCAATGCTCTGGCTTCAGCTAGAGCCCGGGAAGGAGTTGGGGTTTGGGTGTCACAAAGGCTGGGGCAAGTGCCCCAAGTGCTTCCAGTCTAGCCTTTGCCATTCCTGACTTGTCAAAGAAAATGGGCGGCTGCCTGGGCCAGCGTGTAGAGCAGTTTCCCTCTTCCAAATGTGTGCCAGTCCCTGTGCTTGAGGGGGCTGGTACATAGCGTCTTTGGAGCCTGGGTGTTTCTCTGCTTCTCGCCAGCTGGGGAAGCCTCTTGGGGTAAAATCTCCTGCCCCACTGCAAAAGTCAGCACCATGAGTGGGAACGGTCAGAGAACCCACTAGGGGAGCTGGCCCTGCTTTCCTACCATCTTCCATAATGGCCACAGAGCATCAGCAGCCCACCCTCCCCCGCATGATGGTCTGTGGGTGGCCTGCAGTGGGTGTTTGGCATGGTAGGGAGCAGGCTGGCCGGATTTCTTGTTGCCTATCTGCTGGCCACACATAGGCGTGGTCCTGCCCTTGTCTAGCCCTGCCCTCAGTTGCTCTGTGGCTTATAAACCTTCCCTTGGAGCTGTCAGCACCAACCACCTCTGCTCTAGGTGCCCAGGCGAGAAGAGGTGTGCTGGGCTCCCACCTGGAACTCTTCCTCCCTCCTGCCTATCAAGCCTCTGGCCCTCGCACACCTTTCTTCAAGTGCCGTGTGGGCAAGAGGAAAAGTGTGGCCACAAGCACCAAACTTGCAGGCATCAGGTGAAGCAGTGAGAATCCCAACCACTAAACAGCCACAACCACACCCCAACCAAAAACCTAGCTCTAGTGGGGAGGAGTTACATGGCTCACTCTCAAATAGCTGGAGATAGGAAAGCACTTTAAGCACCTGGTCTTTACCACCAGCTAACACAAAGCCCTACTGAAATTTGAACTCAGGTTGCAGAGGCCTGAGTGCTGCCCGTTACACCATGGGACCAGCTTGAGCTACCTTCTTTGGACTTTGGTAGCTCTCACAGGGCTGGCTTGTGTAAGGGACTGTTGGCCCTTTACTATAACTTAGTGGGGTTTTGGGTGGCTAGTTCCCAGTCCCAATAGAAGGGGGAAGGGTCAATGGGAAATCAGGACCCTGAAACTGACATGCCCCTGGGGCAATGGTCACCAACTGGTAGGGAACAAGTGAGAATTTGTTAATGGAGAAAACTTCCTGGCGAAAATTGGCAAAGCTGTGGAGATTTTGAAAAGTTCCAGTGAATTTACACATGAAGATACAAACAGAGAGACAAACACAGACATAACAAAAACCAAATCCACATAGCACACAGAGCCATATACACATAAGGGAAAGCCACACAAAATATAGAAAGAACAAATCCACACAAAAAATACAGCAAAAGCCCACAACAAGAAAGCACAATACCCACATACCAAAAGAATACTAAGCAAAAAACCAATCTGCATGCAAAAATCATACACACACCCACGCACACAAAACTATGCAAGGCATCCACAAAAATCACACAGGACCCACATGCACATCAACATGACAGATGAAAACCACACCAACATACTGAAAGCCAGGCAGGGTTTGAGTCTCACAGCGAAGAGGGTGAGCATAAAGGTGGTTTGGGGAGCAAAGATTGAGTGGGAGTCGGGCGTGAGCATAAAGGTGGTTTGGGGAGCAAAGATTGAGTGGGAGTCGGGGGCAGTGCTCTGGGCTCTGCTTGACCCCTCCTGACACAGGCAGCTGGTGGAGAGCAGAGCCGGGTAGATCTGTGGGATCTACCCTGCTCTCTGTAAAGCAAGGAGACCTTGGTGTCTTCTGAGCTGGAATTGTATTTTCTGCAGGACAAAATGATTGGCAGAAGCAATTTGCTTAAAGAAAACTAGCACTCCAAGTCAGGTTTGAACTCACAACTTCAGCATCACTACTATAAGCCCTGCATACTAACTCATTGCACTCCTGGTGCCCAATTGAGGGCCTTGTTTCCTTGATTCATGGATGGATTAGGAGTTGAGGGGGTTGCATTAGCTAAAACAAAACCATATTAATGGCTGCAGGGTGGCAGCAGCAGCAGAGTTGGGGAGTCTCCTTCTGTGTGATAGAGCTGGTTCTCCCTTCCATTGCTGAGGGGAAGGTTGGTGCTTTGAGCCCACCCGGTGTTGGAATGCCCCATGGGTTAGATTAACAAGACTTCTGAGAAGAGAAGGGAGGGGAAGTTTTTTCTATTCCTGCCTAGCTCCATTGGTCTCCTGCGGCCCTTTCGGCTCTCTGCTCCCCTGTTGGGGAGATGCAGAGATAAGCCCCCATCTGGGTGAGTCACTGAGAGGCTGTGTCCCATGGAGTGTGTGGGGGAGAAGGAGAGGTTTGGATTGGGCTCAAGGGGAGAAGGTTGTGTGTGACAGTGTGTGGGTGAGGGTGTGTTCCTTAGGATATAAATGATGGAAAACACAGGGGTAGTGACAGTGAAGCCCCGTGTCTCAGTGTTATGACCGTGTGTGGTGCTGTAGTTCACCTTCCCCTCCTATGGTCTCATCTTTCATTGAATCCAGCATCCACCTGTCATCACCACAGAGGTGTCCCACATGCCCAGGGCCCGCTCTAGCCATTTTGCCGCCCCAAGCACGGAGGCATGCGGCGGGGAGCGCTTTGCCGCTTGCTGGTCCCGCAGCTCTGGTGGACCTCCCACAGGCGTGCCTGCGGATGCTCCACCGGAGCCGCAGGACCAGCAGACACTCTGCAGAAATGCCTGCAAGAGCTCCACCGGAACCGCCTGCTGCCCTCCCGGCAACCAGCAGAGCGCCCCCCGTGGCATGCTGCCCCAAGCACGTGCTTGGCGTGCTGGGGCCTGGAGCCAGTCCTGCACATGCCTCAGATACAGAATGTCCCTCTTTGAGATTCCGAGGCCTGGAACTGATTTCAGCTGCTGGACAGCTCTGCTAGGTCTTTATTCATTTGCATAGGAATATGCTGAGTATTTAAATTCATTCAAGCCCCTCGCCCCCATTCAGCGAATTCTTGAACATACTGGAGATGGGTCTGGAAATCGATTTTCATTCAAAAAAAATTTTCAAGGGAATCACTTGGTTTGGAACTAGGAACCTATTATCCTGCAAGGAAACATTCATCCACTGATCTATCCTCACAACAAAGAGTGTCATGTATAGCCCAGAGCAGGAACAGTTTTTAACCTGGGGGTTAGTAAACTTTATACAAACACCACAGCTTACAAACTCCCCACCCCCACTCTATGTCACAAGAGCACAACAACAACTCTCCTTGGAGCACACGCGGCTTCCCAGCTCCATGCCTGTCAGTTTCTCCAGCATTGCCCCCATCCCTTAAGGCAGGTTTCATAAGCAGATAAGAAAAGTTAATAGCACAGAAGTACTTTATATCTCTTTGATTGTAAAGGGTTAACAAGTTCAGTAAGCCTGGCTGTCACCTGACCAGAGGACCAATCAGAGGACAGTATACTTTCAAATCTTGAGGGAGAGACTTTTTTGTGCTGTGCTGTTAGTTTTGGTTGTTGTTCACTCTGGGGGCTCAGAGTGACCAGACGTGCAACCAGGTTTCTCTCCAATCTCCCTGATACAGGCTCTTATAGATTCAGAATAGTGAGTACTAGATAGATCAAGCAAGTTAGGCTTATGTTTGTTTTCTTTATTTGCAAATGTGTATTTGGTTGGAAGGAGTTCAAATGTGCATTTGGCTGAAAGGAGTTCAAATTGGTATTTTGCTGAAAAGATTTTAATTTGTACTTGTATACTTAGGCTGGGAGAGTATTCCCAGTGCCTATAGCTAAAAGACCCTGTACCTATTACATTTTAAATTTACAAAGATAATTTTTACTGTTTTTTCTCTCTTTAATTAAAAGTTTCTTGTTTAAGAACCTGATTGGTTTTTTTTTATTCTGGTGAGACCCCAGGGGACTGAGTCTGGATCCACCAGGGAATTGGTGAGGAGAAAGGAGGGAAGAGGGAGAGAGAGGCTGATTTTTCTCTGTGCCAGGATTACTTTCTCTCTCAGGGAGAATATGGGAAGGAGAGAGAGAAGGAGGGAGGAAGGTGAATTGTCCTCTCTGTTTTGTGATTCAAGGAGTTTGAATCACAGTGATCTTCCAGGGTAACCCAGGGAGGGGAAGCTTGGGAGAGGCAACAGTGAAGGAAAGGGTTTACTTTCCTTGTATTAAGATCCAGAGGGTCTGGGTCTTGGGGGTCCCCGGGCAAGGTTTTGGGGGGTCAGAGTGTACCAGGCACTGGAATTCCTGGTTGGTGGCAGCGCTACAGGTTCTAAGCTGGTAATTGAGCTTAGAGGAATTCATGCTGGTTCCCCATCTTTTGGATGCTAAGGTTCAGAGTGGGGAATTGTACCATGACAGCAGCCTCAATTTACCTTAGGGCAGTGCCAATCCTCCAATTCTCCCAGTGGGCCAATAATGTCACTCATAGCACTCAGAATCCACCTGCCAAAACTCTGCCTCTCACCTGCCTAAGGCTCTGGGAGGGAGGTTGCGTGGGGGGAGGAGGTCTAGGTTCAGGCCCTGGATTGGGGCTGGGGATTGGGGCGCAGGCTCTGGGTGGAGTTTGGGTGCAGAAGGGATGAGAGGCTGGTCTCTGGGAGGGAGTTTGGGTGCGGGAGGGTTCTAGGGTGCAGGCTGTGGGATGGAGTTTGGGTGCTGCATGCAGGCTGTGGGCTGGGGCAGGGGGTAGGGGGAACAGGAGGAGGGGTGGGGGTGCAGGCTGTGGGAGAGAGTTTGGGGGCTGGGAAGTGTGGTGGGACAGGGTGCAGGAGCTGGGAGGGAATTTGGGGGCTGGGAGGTGTGGAGGGGGTGCAGGCTCTGGGAGGGAGTTTAGGGGGAGGAGGGTGTATGTGGGGAGGGGGTGAGGGTGCAGGCTCTGGAGGGAGTCAGGGGTGCATCGCTTACCTGGGGCTCCAAGGCGGGGCTCCAAGGCTCCAAGGGGGGAGAGCCTCCACATGCTGCTGCCCCCAGGCATCACCCCACACCATCTCATTGGCTGCAGGGGCTTGGGGTGGGGGCAGCTCTTAGAGGCACAGTTCTGTCCCGCCCTGCCATGGGGAGGGGCCGGCAGCCACTAGAGTGAGCAGGCAGATGCCGCTCAGCTCCGCTGCACTGCCGAGGGTCCTGAGAGGGGAGTGCCTGGGGGCAGCAGGGGTTCCAAGGGAGTGACCCGGTCCCAAAACTGCTGGAGCCCCACGGGTAAGACATGGGTACCAGGACTGCCAGCCAGACAAACACCTTTAAGAGGAGGCATCCCTCTCCCTGTCAAAAACTGATCTTCCTCCTTCAGTTCAGTGACAGCCTGAATTGTTCCTTATCCCAGCAGAGCCAGAGGATTCAAAGCAGCATCATCAAACCTCTGTGTAGCTCGCAGGGATGGACATAAACACTCCCTGCTATCTGAAGAGATGTTCAGCTTTGCCCTTGGTCAACTACAAGGCTAAAGGGAAAGGAGATGGCACCAGATATAAAGAGTGAAACACAACACATCATAGTTATGCCCATGGTAGCTGCAAAATCTTTTTATATACTTCTTCTTATCAGCAGTGTATAGTTTTCTCTGGAGTCTAGGCCTTGACCAAAAAATTTGTACCTTGATAAATTAATCAACTGCCCTTGGTGAAGGCAATGGACTTGATACCCACTCGGGTGTCCCTACACAGGTTCAAGTACTAACAATAGTGGCTGCCTTTTAGCCTTAGCTTTTAATCAGGGCAATAACTTGAAACACACCCCTGTTAAATCATTTCTCAGCCCAAGTCCTTCACCCACATTCCCTAGAGCATTGGGCCACCATGTGGACATTTCATTTCCCTCCTCAATTTCACACAGAGACACAATTTCCTTTGCACAGATTTCTGAACAGCAAAACCTCTCTGTGTCTTTTCTCTGAGCCAGGGCATTCGATTCCAGTGAACCCTTCTCTCCTGCAATGGCGATGGGCAGACAGAGGGGACGTGGCCACCTTCCCCTCTGACAGTGAGATACTGGCTCGGCTCTTTCTTTCTGCTGCTCTTGTTAGTCCATGAAACATCAGGGATGGAATGCAAGGCTGAGCTCACACACCAACCCCCTGAAACATTTCAGTGCTGGAGATTTGACTACGAAAGGGACTGTCTGAATTGTCAAAGTGGGGAATGAACAACAATCTACAGCAATGTCGTTCACACAAACACGCTCTCATCCTGCTCTAGCCGGAAGGGTAATGGGCAGGAATTCTCGCTGTTCAGCCAAGGACACACTTACACTGATGAGCAGACGTGAGTGTGCTGGGGAAGCTGGTCTGAGCAAACAATTTGAAGTGACAATTCAGTGAGAACAGAATCATCATGTAGCGAAATGGGTGCATACCAAGTAGTTGTGGCCGAGTGGTTAAGATGCTAGACTAGAAATCCATTGGGGTCACCCTGTGCAGGTTGAAATCCTGCCAACTATGCAAGCACTATGCTGCTGCTGCTGCTGTTATTACTGTAGTCTCAGTGTCTGAGCATTCACAGTGTGAAGTGGAGCCATATCTAGTTTCACTCTGTCTACACTGTGGCACTGCTATAGCACTCTGGAGTAGACAGCAACTGGAGGGGTCTTCTCATCCCTGTAATAGCTACATTGACAGAACAGTTCTTCCGTTTCTTTAGCACTATCTAACCAGGGCTTAGGTCAGCTTAACTCTATGGGTATGGAAATGGAGGGTTTTCACACCCTGAGAGATGTCGCTCTGACAGTTCAGTGCCCAGTGTATACCAGCCCTTAGACCCCTCTTGGTATTTCAATGCAGGTACTGACCTGTGAGAGGAAAACATCAGCTCACAAACACAGAGACTGAATTCCCCACATTTAATCTCTCTGCACTTTCCAGAAAGTCACAAAATTCAATTCATTCTTGCTAGGACAGAGAAAAAATAAGTGACACTAAGTTTTTGGCTTGATTAAATAAAATTAAGTGTTTAATTAATACAGTAAAAATCTGTACTGATTCCTCTAACACCACAGCGTGAAATAGGAACAGAGAAACATTTTGTCAGTGATGACTAATTTCGCAAATGATCTTCCCATTATTAATGTCCATTGGAGGTCTGGTCATCTCCAGTGTCATTGTTCTACATTCACCTTCCCCTTAGAATTGTTCTCGGACATTCGCCTTCCTCTGCAGTGTGGGGCTCGGGTCACTTGCTGGAGGATTCCCTGCACCTTGAGGTCTTTAAGCCACGATTTGAGGACTTCAGTACCTCAGACATAGGTCAGGGGTTTGTTACAGGAGTAGGTGGGTGAGATTCTGTGGCATTGTGCAGGAGGTCAGACTAGATGATCATAATGGTCCCTTCTGACCTTAAGTCTATGAATCTATGAATCTATTCCCAAATTTGGAAAATTGTGCAGTTCAGAATGTGAATAGTGACCCCGGCTCCTTCCTGCACCTGCTCTACATTGCTCCACAGCAGCTTCTCCCCCTGCAGAGTCACCCCTGCACTGCAGTGCAGCCGCCCAGGGTTCAGCAGGGGCCCCTGGCAAGGACAGTGGGTGCAGCTAACAGCCTGGTGTGCCTGGCAGTGAGTCAGTTGTAAAAAAGCAACGGTCCCTCCCAGAAGTACAGAGACTGAATTCCCCAACTTTAACATCATGACCCCCTGTAGAAAGCCACACGTGTCAGTTGTATTTTCACAGGGAGATGAAAAAATCAGGTGACACAAAATTTTAAGTTGAGTAAATAAAGTTGAGGAGATAGTTATTAACCTCAGAAAAATATACTAAAGATCCCTCAACATAACACCTGAAGGCGAAATATGAACAGAGACAAACCTTGTCAGCAAAGGCTCATTTCCCAAACGACCCTCAAAATGTTACTAATAAACACTCGTCCCCCACAGGAGCTCTGTGCAGTGTCACTGTTCTGCAGGCAGCTTCCCATTCAGTGCTGTTGTGGGACATTCCCAGGCCTGGAAATGCACCAACGAGAGAATTTGAAGAGCAAACCTGGCTCCCTGCACCAGGCAGGATTTGAGTGTTTTGTCCCTGTCAGTCTTTGTCAGTAGTACAGACACCAGGGGAGGGATCCTGGCACAGGGGCTGGGGAGGAGAAAGGACTGTAGATTCTGGCCTGTGCTCTGGAGAGGAGGTAATAATTAAAAGGGGCATTTCTGACTCCTCCCTTCCTCAGTGTCCCAGAGCTAAAATTCTACGTTTCACAGGACAAATGAGGGGGTGAAGCTGTTTGGTTAATGAAAACCAGGGCTCTGGGTGAGGTTTGAATTCACAATCTCAGCATAGCTCCTCTCAGTACTGCCTTGTAAGCACTGTGCACTAAGCAATTGCATCAGTGGAGTATCTGAGAGTTAAGGTGCTCTGAGACCCCTAGGTTGGTAAGGGCGAGGAGTGACCCCAAAACATTCTCATTTGGGCTGAGAGCAGGTAGCGACAAGTGTTGTACTCGGTGGGGTGGATTCTTCTTAAGGGTTCCAGGCCCCATTTGACCCTTCTGTTCTTCCCTGTGTAATAACAGAGCTGGTTAAGACTCAGTGGAGAGTCGTGCTGCTGACCAACAGATCTGAAATCACTGATCACCAGGTCTGAGCATTAGTCCTGCTTTGGGACAGCATCTCTCATGCAAGAAACTGCCAAGTCTGCGCTAGCAATGAGGCTCCCTCACTAACACCCACCTCAACCCCCACCACCTGCCCCGTCCCTGGGCCCCCCATTTCCCCATCCTCCCCCCGGTGCCTCCCTCTGTCTGTGGGGCCCCTCCCCCCACCCATCTCACCTCCCCGTCCCATGGGCCCGCCCCCAACGCCCTCCTCCTCCCCCCATCCTCAGTGCACTGCCCCTGACCTCCTCCTCCCCCGTCCTCACAGCCCCTCTTCCAACCTCCTCCTCCCCCGCCCTCAGCGCCCCGCCCCCGACATCCTCCTCCCCCTCATCCTCAGCACCCCTCCCCCAATTGCCTCCAACCCATTTCTCCATTGCTGGATCCCACTTTCCCATCCCCCCACTCCCCCAGTCCATCCCCAGGGAGTGATGTTCCTCATCTCCAATCTCTGCTATCCCCCAACCTGCTGGGTTCCCCTTTTCAGCCACTGTGGGTCCTTGCAACCGGCCCCTGCCTGTCCTCTCTGGGGTTTCTAAATCTCCCAGTCCCACAGTGCACCCTGGTAACACCACCCTCCTCTCCCCCTAATCTCCCTAGTCCCTTCCCTTGGGTCCTCCGGGACACCCCAACCCCGCAGTGTGAAATTATTTATGAGTGTTTTTAAAATTTCAGTGCTCTGCATTTTTCTCCTCCCACTGTCACTTGGCAGCTCAGGGATGTGATTCTCCTTTATTTTGTTTCTGCCCGTGGAAAAAGAAGAGAGATCACACTTCAGCACCTTTGTAAGTAAAAGCAACCTGGAAACAAACCAACTGCCTCCAGAGTGTGTAGTTTGTGTTTCTATTGTTGCACTTGATGTGTGCGCAGCATGCACGGTGTGTGTGTATGTGTGCAGTGTGTGCAGTGGACAGGGGCATGGTGTGTGTGTCTATATGCAGTGTGTGTGGTGGACAGTGGCACTGTGAGTGTGTGTGTGTGCAGGGCTGGTGCAAGGAAGTTTTGCGCCTTAGGCAAAACTTCTACCTTACGCTCCCCACTCCCAGCCCTGCATCAGCTCCCCCACCTCCGCCCTCAGGCGCCCCACCCCGTGGAAGCTCCCCCTCTCGGGAGCCATGCAGTACCTCCCCACCCCAGCTAACCTCTGCTCCATATCCTCCCCGAGCACGCCGCCCCTGCTCTAATTCTCCTCCCAGGCTTGCGGCACCAGACAGCTGATTGGCGCTGCAAGCCTGGGAGGCGGGAGAAGTGGAGCAGCGACTGTGCGCTCGGGGAGGAACCGCTGTAAAAAAAATTGGGGGCACTGCTTTTTGGCACCCCCAATCTTGGCACCCTAGGCAACTGCCTAGTTCGCCTTAATGGTAGCACCGGCCCTGTGTGTGTGTGGTGGACAGTGGAACAGTGTGTGTGTATGTGCAGTATGTGTGGTGGACAGTGGCACAGTTTGTGTGTGTGTGTGTGTGTGTGTGGACAGTGGCACTGTGTGTGTGTGCAGTATGTGTGGTGGGCAGTGGCACTGTGTATGTGTGTGAGAGTGTGTATGTGCAGTGTGTGTGGTGGACAGTGGCACTATGTGTATGAGCAGTGTGTGTGGAGGACAGAGGCAGTGTGTGCTCACACAGGAATTCACGGGGAACTCACCACCCTTGGCGCAGCATTTGACTTGTGCTCAGAGTGAATGTAGAACTGTGGAGTGTCAGCCACAGAGCATCTTCTGACAGCTCAGAGGAGCCATTGCAAAGAACGTCCTTCTCAACCCCAGGCGGGAAAATGCTCAGTGAGTTCTGAGGGGGCAGAGCAAAAGACCGGTCTCTGACACCTCCTGCAAAATGGCCTCTCTCTGCTCCAAAGCATGGAGACGCTGTAGCTTTAATGGTAGTAAAAAAAATGACCCTCTGGGAAAACAAGCATAAGGCCCTTTCTGGAAAAGGCTGAAACATTTTTGCTGAAATTAAAAAAAACAATTCAGCCTGACTGGCTGTTAATGACCCTTGCAGAAAGTCCTACTTCTTGCCCACCATGCATGTGAAAGAACCATTTCCATTTCAGTGCCAGGAGAAAGGAGACCCAGAAGAAACCTCTGTGCCTCCTGCACTTCAGCAATGCATGGGAGGAGTCAAATAATCAGATCAAATATTACAGTGCATGATGGGGTGTGCATACCCCGCACTAGGCAAGAAAGGGTTAATTCCACACTATGGCTGGAGCAAGTCCTGCCCCTCGGACCCTGCTGGGCGTGCTCCAGCTGCTGTGTCAGTATAAAGGAGAACAGCTCAGCTCAGTCTAGGGCTGGCCATTGAGGAAGATGCACGCTTGGTGGAGGATCCAGGCCAGGAGCTGCTACAGCCCCTGACTGCGGGACCAGAGATCCCAGGTACCAGACTGGAGACTTGCTACCTACAGTCAATTGATGGGAGTCAAAGTTCTATGAAGCTGCTAGTACCAGAGAACCCAGAGACCCTGATGATAGATGGACGACAGCTTCAGGAAACAAGGTAGGAAGTGGCCCAGGGAGGCAAAGTGAGTGGTATCTCGTACCCATATAAAGTCAGCATGTTGCTGTGGGATCCTGGCTGTCTGGGTAACGAACGCACTCAACTTGAGAGTGCCTTGGGCTGGGACCCGGTGGAGTCAGGTGGGCCCAGTTAGCCTTAATCCAGCCACTATCCCCGTTTTGAAGCGGCCCCCTCATGTGGCCATTAGGCCTTGCAGCCCTGAACCAAAGGGTGGCCATATTGACCACTCACGCAATCCTGAACCCAAGGACAGCCATGTTGACTCTGGACTTAGTGTGCCTAAATCTTGAGTTCAAGGACAGTCCAACCTTTCCAGTGATATCTCACATGGCCCATCTTGCATAAAACACATCTTAGCTGTGCCATATGCATATCATAACAATATTCTCTATGAAGAATATGGGGTGTAGGTTCAAGCACCTCTGGCAGGGCAGTGGCTGGCAGGGACCAGGGGAAGCTAGAGAAAGCTCCTGGCTGGTTGCTGGGAGTTGCAGGCTTGAGACCCTGAGAAGAGGGCAAAGAACTTGCTGGGGCTGTGGGGAAGTGGCCCTGGAGTTGAAATGGCACTGGTGGAGGAAGTTAAGGAGAGGAAGCAGAAGCTGTTATCTACAGGATGCCTGGGCTGGGACCCAGAGTAGTGTGGGTCTGGATCCCAGCCACTCACCACTGGGGAAATGGCTGGATTGGGAGACACTCCACCGCACACCCGCCTATGTCACCCTGGAAGGGAGGAGCACAGATCATGGCACGGCCGGATGACCGAGTCATAAAGAGGATGCTCCAGTACTTGGACTGAGGCAGGTCTGCAAGCAGTGACAGCGATGGACAAGGCACCACCAGGAGAGGTAACACTGGCTGACTGAGCTAATCCCTGAGACAAAGAGCAAAAGGTGCCACCCTGGCATCACCCATTACAGGGCCTGAGTGTATGTCCTCCCCTTCCTGGGGGTCTGGCCAGGCTCTGCCAAGCGAGGTTGAGCTGCTCTGTGAACCCATCCAGGGAGCTGATACCGCCCAAACATATGAATGTCCTCAGGGCAACACAGTTGCAAAAGTGGGTAGGGGCAGGCTGCAGTTCACACCACACTTGCTGGCTCAGCCTTGTGCATGCTGGGGTGACCACCTCCCCGTTGATGAGACCTGGTCCCACCATCTTCCTAGAGCTTCAGTCTGCCCTGCTACCACCCCTGTCTGTGTTGCTGTTGTCTGCTCTAGCAGCTGACTGGAAGGGGTGCATTGGCCCCACGCCATGTAGCCATGAGGTCTGTAAGGTTGAAAGCAGGTAGAATGGTGCCTTCCTAGCCCACCCAATATTCCAGAATATAATTAAGGAAAATATTTCTCAATGAATTCTCAGTAAAAGATGAGAAACAGCCAGTGTCTGCATCATGCTAAGGGGACTGGGATTTTCTTTAAATTTGGCAGACCAACCTAACGCACATTTGAATCTCTTCTTTTCACACTGTTGCTCATTCTCAGGGTCTGCTTTGTCTCCAGACAGATCCATTCTCTTTCAGAACGGCCTTGCTCTTCCTGTCTGTTTCACTCATGGACGTGTCAGAGTAAATACTCCCCATCACTCTATTCACAGACAAACACTAGTATTAACAATTTGCTACTGAGGAGTTTAGAAGCATTTATTGCATGAAAGATGACATTTCTGGGGGAGTGTTCCCAAGATCCAGCACTTTGAGTTCAAACATCTCCCAGCGTCCTGGGTGAAAATAAGACCAAGTTTTCTTTGCAGTATACAAGAATGAAGGAGGTTTTCACCCCAGGTGAAACTTGAACCCACAATCTTTGGTTTGGGGGGGGGGCAATGCCTTATCCACTAGGCCACTGATGTACAACTGGAAGGACAGAAATTCCCTCTCATAAATGCACATTCCTCACATTCGCTTGGAAGCCAAATACCCCCTTTCCGCACCTTACAGAAATGTCTGCATCCCCTGGCAGCGAGGCAACTAGGCAGGTGACTGACAGAGGTGAGCATCACCTTTCTACCAGCCATCTTTAGAGAAGAACCCCACCCTAGAGTCACCCCTCCCTCCTTCAGCATCTCCACGTCTGTGGCTTTGAGTGGCAGTAGGATGATTAGGGGGCGAATCAGGGGCTGGAAGGGGGGTAAGGTCAGCCTGGAAGGAGGAACCAGGTGGGGCAGACCCAGGGGGAGGCTGTGGGCTGTTGGTCGGTTGTTGGGATATGAGCTCTAGATCAAAGCTGCACAGCGACCTGATACCCAGGGTTACAGGACTGAAACAGTCTTACTGGCCTCGGTGACCCCCAAACCCTTGTTACTGAGGGCATTGAGGAGTCTGTCTCTTAATAACTTCTGGGAGCTCCCCAGCAGGCTGTTGGCATCAGCTGCCTCCTGTCACACAGGTTAGACTCCTAGCGCTGTGCCAGCTTCCCCCTCGCTTGCAGGCCCAGTGTAGGAAGAAGGAGGCCCTGTACTGGCAGAACAGGGTTTTGATTAATCCACCTCTGTTATGGGCACAGCACATGGACACTGTGTCACTCCCTGGCCAGGAAATAAGGAAAAGCCGATGGATGAAGAAGTCAGGAAATAACAAGGAAATGAAGAGGTTTGTCGAACGGGTTTCTGTCCGATTTACCAGCTTCTCAGCTACTGCTCAAAGTTAAAGACCTAAAGTCAACCTATCAGCATAAGCACAGATGGTTAGATGAGAATTAAAAAGAACTGCTGTCACAAGTGTTAGGTGCCTGCAAGCACCATGCAGACCGTTTAAAAACACTGCAATTAGAGGCCCAGATGAAACATTTGCCCTAAATCAGAAATGAACAGGAAAATGAATGGCTGCTCCACATCCCCACCGGAGGAACCAGACGCCCTTAGCTGTGGTGAGTAACAACTGTCTGCTGGCTGACACGGCCTGTCCCCCAGGAGTTGGAACAGCAGCTGCCGCCTCCCCCTCACCTCCAGGCTGTGGGAAATGCTCATTGCCTGGCTGCATGGGCGGATGCTGCTCCCTGCTCTGGAGAGAGTCTGTATTGCTCTGTCAACCCTCTGTCTTCCTTGAGCCAGTCTGGTATGGTCCCCAGTGCCCCCTCCGGCGTGGCAGCTGAGAGTCTGTGCAGACATCAACCCCCTGCCAACCCCAGAGCCAGCAGCAGCACCAGCCCCTTCAGCACCACAGGGGCACTTAATGCACTTCCTGTGGGGAAAGGGCTCCTTGGCTTCCAGTTGCTAGAGTGAGAGCCAGGAGAGAGCAGTGTCTGGCTCACCTTGGGGGAGAGAAGAGACCTGATGAGTGCTGATCTCCCTCAGTCTCCCCTGCAATGCTGGTCAGTTTTATTGTCACTGTGATAGTCAGTGCTTCCCTTCAGGGCCAGCCCTAGAGGGGTAGGGGGTCTGGGACAAATCCCCCCTTTCCTCCCCAGGCCCTGCCCCCGCTCCACCCCTTCCCTCAAGTCCCCACCCCTGTCCCATCTCTTCCCGGCTTGCACCATTCCTCTCCCTCTCCCACCTCTTCTCTCCTCTCCCTCACCCCTGCTCCTCCCCCTCCCTACCCAGTGCCTCCTGAACCCCACTGAACAGCTGATCACTGGCAATGGGAAGTTCTGAAGGGGAAGAGGAGGAGCTTGTCTGCAAGACCTGTAGTGTGTGTGTCGGTGGGTGGGGAGCTGGCGGTCAGTGGGTGCTGAGCAACTATTTTCTCTGTGTTGATTCTGCAGCCCCGTAGCTCCTATGGATTCACTGACTTGGCTCCTTTCGCACTCTAGAGAGAGGAGCAGAACCAGGGCTATGGCTGATCTGTGGGGCATCAGGTGAGTGGCAGAGGCGTCAGGTGCTGAGTTTGCCTGGCACCTCAGGGACACAGTGTGAGGTGATGTCCCAGGGATCTCTATGAAAGGAGCAGAACAGGATTTACTTGGGTTGGGGCGAGAATTGAGGGTGTCTCAGGGGGCTGTACAGAGGTATTGCCCGGGTGAGAGACTGGCTAAAACACAGGCCTCGCTGTGAGCAGGATTCAAACCTGTGCAGAGGAACTCTATTGGATTTCGACTCCAATGCCTTAACCACTCAGCCATTAGCCAAAAAATGCCCCAATGCCAGAGAAACTGGTAAAGAATCAGAATGTCCAGGCTTGATGTCATCTGAACTACAGAATTCCCACCGCAAACCTGGCTCCCAAAGCACAGGGGGGATTTGGGTTTGTTCTCTTTGCTTAGCCATGTGCAGTCGCACAGAGAGCGTGTTTAAAAGTCTCCCCTCTCACAGAGCGGGAGTGGGAAATGATTCTCAACTTGAAGCTTGATGTGAATGAGGATGTCTGGACCAAAGGGCCAGGGACAAATCTTTGCTAGAGAAACCAGTGACACACGGAACCAGGCTAAGGAAAATGTTCCCTGGAGTCAGTAACTGGATTAGCACCAGTATTGTGCAGAGAAATGTCTCACAAGAGGAGTCAGCGCATTGGTGGTTCGGTAGCAGAAGTCACAGCCACAGTGGAGGAGGTCTAGCTTTGGTTTCTGGCCAACAAAGGGATGAGTTTTATTGTCTCCAAATTTCAGTAGAAAAATTCAGACCCAAACTGTGTGTGGTGAGGGTTTCTCTGCTTTGTTTTGTTTTTCTCATTTGAAATGTCCTTGATCATTTTTCTGGGAAAACTGTTTGGAGAAGGGCAAGAAAGAGTTAGAATAATTACAAATCTCCACAGGAGTGAGGGGGTCTCTCAGCACCGGGGAGGAGTGAAGATTTTCATTGGAGGGGAGTTGAGGAAATAAATGAGAGGCTTTTGCTCCAGCAGAGAGAGCGGCTTGGCAGGTTCATTTTTTACCAAGTGAAACCCCCCGGCCACACACATATTGCTCCCCTGCTGCTGCTGCCCCAGCTCAGAGCCCACTGTCACCTCCAGCATGTGGCTTACAGCTTCCCACTGACAAAGCCCTTATCTATCAGAAACAAAATCCCCTCGTCTGCCCCTTCTCCCAGCTGAGCCCTCCCCCCACAGAGCCCAGGACAACCCCGACCTGCCATGCTGGTGTTTGGGCTTAATCTTCAAGGCCGAGTGCAAAACCTTCAGCGGGGCACGTTTCGCTCCCTTCCCACCTCGGCCCAAGCAGCAAGGGAGAAACGGACGAGACACACCGGCTGGAAGACACCTCCCTCCCACTTCTCTATAGCCTTCTGTGATGTTATTAATATGAACTGGGACCATAGAGATCATTGTTGCCACCACTGTTATATATGTGCAGCAAATATTGTGCAAAGGTTGGCGTGTGAGGCGTTTATGACAAGGTTATGATTTGCTGGTTATAATTATGCTGGCTGTATGCATGTACCATTTTTGTATTTGAAGTTATGAATATGGGCTGTGTATTTGAATCTCAAATGTACTTGATTTCAAGTAGCCTCAGTGTCGTCAGCCCCCAACTCCTTCAGGAGTCCCTAGCAAAGAGACCCCCCCCACACTGTTCTGGACTCCCTGGGAGGTACCTCCCACCCCCCGCCCAATGGAGCACCAAGGATTAAAGTGGCAGCATTTAGTGTCAGTGGGGCTTAGTGGCTCAGGCCAGATGCCTGAGGTGAGAACCCACCCCCATAGCACTGCTCGAAGGCCTGGGCCTGAGGTGTTCACAGCCCCATCCTCACCCCTCCCTGAGCCTAGCCTGGCTCCTCACCTGGAACAAAGCAGAAGCAAAGCCACAGGGGTCTCTGAGGTTTCCCTGGCCCCT
The DNA here is from genome assembly GCF_007399415.2 of Gopherus evgoodei. Taxonomy (NCBI): domain Eukaryota; kingdom Metazoa; phylum Chordata; order Testudines; family Testudinidae; genus Gopherus; species Gopherus evgoodei. Next base: position 3,636,299 of record NC_044342.1, read on the forward strand.
TGCCCCGTCCTGCCTGACTGATATCAGCATCTCTCTGTGAGGTCACCACCTCCCCACCACCTTTGACCAATAGTCTGAGGTCCTGCAAAAGGCCTTTGTGATGTCACTGCTACACCCCTCCCTTGCTGTGCTAATGTCCTGCCCTTGGCCAGGCACTTTGGAGGCTTGAGCTACTCCCACTGGATCACCCCACTCAAGGAACATTCATTCTAGGAAGCAAGCCAGCTAGACAGAAAAACATCAGATGCTGCTCCCAATGCTTCACTCAGTTTTTCAGAAATTCGTGGACTTTATGGCCAGAAAAGACCATTAGAGCATCTAATCTGACCCCCTGCATATCACAGGCCTTCTGTATGACACAATAGTGGGTGAAGGAGGGGGTCTGAGGAGGCAAGTGGGCAGGCAGTGGTTGGGGGGCAGGTGAGCTGGCGGCTGGCCCCAGCTCACCTCTGCTCCACCTCCCCCCTGAATTCCCCACCCCACTTTCCTCTCTCCCCCCTGCTTCCCGCAAATCAGCTGTTCGCGAAGGAAGCGTTGGCGGGAAGAGAAGTGGTGTGGCAGCTTCGCAGTCAGTTCCAGCAAGGTGGAGACAGAGACAAGGTAAACTGGGACAGGGGGCCGCCCGCACTGCAGCAGGTAACCCAGGGGGCATACAGCGGAACCGCTCCCCACACCAGCTCACCCACCTCCCCTCCACCTCCCTGGGCCTGAGCCACCATTTGCGCTTCCCACGTGAACCATCAGGGGCAGAGGTTCCAGGAGTGGTCAGGACAGGGAAGGGTGGATGGCATAGGAGTCCTGGGGGGGCGTCAAGGAACACAGGGGTTGGATGAGGCAGGAGTCCCGGGAGTGGGGGTGGGCCATGACCCCAGTGTGGGGTGAGGAGAGAACCAGTTGTTAAGATTTTGGCAGCTTATCACTGCCCGAGGGGGTGAGACGCTGAGGAGGAGAGCGTAAGGGCAGTGGCAGGGGGTGAGTATGCGAGCTGGGGATGGGGGAGTTGAGATGAGCGGGGAAGCAGGTGAGCCGGGGGAGTCTGAGCAGGCGAGCGGACGGGCATTGGTGGGGAGTTAGGTGAGCTGGCGGTGGGGGAGGAGAGCTGAGGAAGGGGGCAGGCAGGCAGTTGAGACGTGGGGGGCTGAGGAGATGAGCAGACAGGCAGTGGAGGGGGGTTGAGGAGGTGAGCGGGGGGTGCGAGGGCTGAGAAGATGAGTGGTGAGTCAGTGGCTGACCTTCTACATCTTCCTCAGTCACACCTCATTCATTCAACAGGGCAATTGATTACAACGTGGGGGGAAGATCCTATTCTTCTTCTAGCAAAAAGACATTTTTCTTTTATCTTAATTACACTACCTCAGGGGCCCGCTATAACATATTATCAAGGTTCAATACCACTGTTTTGGCTGGGCGGTGCTGGGGAAGGAGAGTTTGTTTCCATGGAATGGGCGGTGCTTTGGAGGGGTGATACATGCCCTCATTGGCTACCATTGTTTCCCCAGCATGGAAGTGCTTCTTGTCCAACAAGACAACCAGATTGGGACCCATAGGCATGGAATGGCTCTGAAGGAATCAGCCGTTTCTCTCTGTGCTTCATGAAACTTTGGATCCAAATGATAAAAGACAGTTGTGCCCAATTTAATCATGGCACTTTTAGGAATGTGATCAATGCCGCTTAACTAGGGAGCAGCTTTCTAAAAATAGTTTACCTGAGCCGCAGATGACCATAGCTTCCATCTCTGGGGTGAAAATCAACCACCACTACCTGCAATTTCTACCTGAGTTCTTGTCAAATCTTTGACCTTACTTGGAGTAATTTTACATGTCTCTGGTGTAGAATTCTTCACCAACCACACAACAGATCAGTAGCGATAGTGAGGTACAACTCCCCCAACTATGCCCTTTCATTTCTTTAATCTGGTGGCACAGATTTAAATTAGGGACTAAATTCAGGTGCGGTTTAGAATCCCTGTAAAACACCAAATGTCAGGTATCTATGGAAAATAGGTCTCTTTCTGCAGCTATATCACATTCAACACGGATTTCATTTTCCACATATTTGCAGCATCTCCCAGGGGTGAGCTAAACTGAAATGTCATTGCCAGTTTCCCATCTCTATCTAGATAGGAATTGCATTTTCCAAATAATAGGCAACATGCATCTGATTACAAAGGAGATCTCTTCAGGAGCAACCTCCTGCAGGGCCTGGGCCACAACTGCTGTGGGAGCCCAATACATGGGTATCTTGCTTAGTTAAAAGTCATTTACTAGGGAATCCTCTTCCCAGACTGTTAGAAAAAATACTGACCTAACGAATTGAACAACAGAGGGATTGGGATAGTGATGGGGAATAACGGAATCCCTCTGACTTACCCTATCTTCTTCTATTGTTACAGAAGGTGAAATGACATTTTTCCCTATCCCTGCCCTGTTGCTGCTCTTTGTTATAGTTCAATATATTTCAAGTGAGGAAAATGGTAGGAAAGATATCTGCTCTCCAACACAACTTGAAGTAACATCAGAGCAACTTGGAATGAAAGAATTTGTTTCTAAAGGGGGAACTTGATGACTAACAATTGCTTTGAAATGGGGGAACAGTATAACCGTGATGCTCAGGGTTTGTTTAGACTAGAAAAGTGATGGAGTTTAGGTCAGGTCAAGGGGAAAGCTAATGCCAACCCCTGCACCTGGGCTGCATCTGCACTACAACTATAATTGTTTTTTTACCCCAAGATCACTAACTTGAGCAGCCAACGCCATGTGCAGCCCTAGTGGATGAAAGACACAGGGAGCTTTTGCCTCAGTGTTGCTTGTTGGGAATCAAACCTCTCTCCCCACCTGGAGCTGATGAACATTCCTGGCTGGAGGGACATGCACTCCTACGAGTCAAAAGGAAAGGAATTGATAGAAACGATCACAGAACTGACCCCAAAGTGATGTGAGCTTCAAAAGGCAGAAGCAGGCAACTCATCTGGGGGAGCTGAGAGACCACAGTGAAGATGGTGCAAAGATCACGATATTGGAATTAGCAAATGTGATTTTTTTAAAAACAAATCTTTGGCCAGCCCTAATCAAGGCATTTCTTACAGTTCTCTCCCATTTGGATTTTCTGATGTCTAATAGGGAATGAGCTCTGATTGAAGGTTTTCCCAAATGCAGAGCATGTTTAGAGTCTCTCTCCACTGTGGATTCTGCGATGTCTGACAAGGTCTGAGCACTCTATGAAGGTTTTCCCACACTCAGAGCATGTGTAGCGTGTCTCTTCCGAGTTGATTCTCTCACGTGTAATAAGGTCTGAGAGACTACTTGAGTTTTCCTCTGGCCTCTGCTGAGTCTCACAGGCTTTTGCTTTTTCTGGCAGTGCACAACTCCCTGAAACAATTCCTTTGCGTCTTCCTGATAACGCCCCATGTGGTTCTACTTGCTCAGCATCTTCCTGCTGGGGATTCTCCTCCTTGTTCTCACTCACCATCCCGACACCTGATGGGAGACAGAGAGAATCCAGACATAGGTCACTCCCTGTGCCTGAGAAGAAGGAAATGTCAGAGACTGGAATGGAATAAGGGAGAGCCTAGTATTCTGGCATTAAATGACCAAACTTTTCTGTCTGACCTTCCCAGTCAGTGAAACCTGCAGTGAAAAACTTTCCCTTGACTTTACTGAATTTGGATTTCTTGTCTTGTTGAATGGGTCCCTGGGAGCTGTCAGGCAAATATCCATGGAAAGGGGAGTAGATGTGAGCTTTGTTGTTTGGGAGATTTGACTGTGTTTTGTCTCCTTGTGAGATGGGCAAATTTGAGGAGCTCTTGCAGCATTTCTGATAATTGAGTTAAAAACTGCCACCACCTTTTGTTTGCAAAATAGCTCAGCCCTCAGTGTGTTCAGCCTGTCTGAAAACCTGGCCAACATTTTTTTGCCCAAATGGCAGCTGAGTTCTTCTGAAATTCTGGCTCTAGGGGTGAGTGTGAGACCTTCTGAAAAGTCTGGCCTCTGTGTCTGGAAGTTCAAAGAACCTTCAGAACTTTTATCTTGTGTGAGAGCCTGATGAGAAAACTTTTCTTCTGTAGAACTCAGCAGAGATTTTCTCACTGGCTTACAATCACAATGTTTTATCTTGATCTCAGGTTTAGATACCAACAAAATGCATTTATTGTATTTTTACATGCAATGTGAAACAAAGATCCCTAGTTGGGCAGAGGAATAGAAGTAGGTCTGTCACTAAATCACATTGCCTTTCATCAGTAGCTACCTGAGCAAGGTAGTAACCAGTGGACAACAGGTTAAAGGCCCATTGTTCATGCTCAGAACACTTCAGCAGCTAGACCTCAGGAATGGAAGAGGCTAATGATCAGTTTCTCCGGGATAGTTACTTCCAAAGAGTGAGATGAAAGTGTTTGGCTGAATATTTTATTTGCTGAAATATTTTGGTTAGCCCAAAATGATTTTTTGGTTTTGTTTCAGCAAGAAAATTGGAAAAAAAATTCATCTTGGGTCAACCTGAATGTCTATTATTGTTATTATAATGTTGGTTAGGCTAGCTAGCAAGGGGGGGGATAATTTGCACATGTCTATTTGTGTAAAAGCAAACAGTGATTCCTTTCTCTGACACTCCTGGGCCAGGCTTCTTTTGAGTTTCTCCCGAGTGGGGCCTGATTCCCTGTGAAAATATGTGTGTGGCACCAGCTTGTCTTCCCCCTCTCTGGGAGCTGAGAAGCTTTTTCAGACTGTCCTCCACTAGACGAGTCCAACAGCACCTTCCCCTTGTAGGACAATCCTAAATTCCACTCTCCCCCCCGGTTTCTCTCACGAGCTGATGGCGACAGCATGCTAAATCAACCCCAGCTCTCTGGTATAGAAAGCAGCACTTAACCAGCCCTGTAATAGCTCCGGTTTGCTCACTGGAGACATAAGCAGGAAAGAAGGCGAATACCAGAAAGGGAACCTCAGCTCACAAATAAACACCCTCAGGGCTCCTTCTACATAGAGACTGCGCAGCTGAACAGACTCAAACCTGGCTAGCTCCGTTGGTAGCACATAACACTTTAAATCCCATGGTTGTGCATTAAAGCCCCACATTGGGTGGTAGTAATAGCCATTCTTCCGCTTATATTCACAGCCTAAAATGAAATAAACTCTCTGTCCTCTCTACCTTCTTAGGCAGGTAACATGTCTTCCTCCCTGTAAGCTTCAGTAAAACATGAAGAGAGAACAAACTGATGTTTGCATCCTCTGTTGAGACAGGTTTTTCTCCTCTTCCATTCTATCCCAGGCAACAGAGGGGGGATAACAACCATTTATTGGATAATTCCAGAGAGAAAACTTTGGTCATTATAAATAAGATGATCCATTGAATCATTATAGAAAGGTGGGGCAGGGACAGATCCCGAGAGTCAGGACCAAGTATTCCTAGGCCATCCCTGACAGATGTTTGTATAACCCTGTCTTAAAATCCTCCAATGATGGAGATTCTGAAAATTTCCATTGAGGCCTCTGCCATGCAATCAACAACGCTTGGCTTGTGGTTAAAGGCCAGGCTGTGATTCAGAAAATTTGGATTCAGTTCCCAGTTTGGTCCCATTATTTTCTGTGCAAACATGGACAAATTACATTACATGTTCAGGCCTCAGTTACCCTAACTGTAAAACAGGAACTGCCCTCCCACACTTTGTCTATTCCACCTGTGAGCTGTTTGCAGCAAGGACTCTCTCTCTCACACTCTGAGTTGTATAACACCTGGCAGAATCAGGGCCCCCACCCTCGGTCAGGGTCTCTGCAGTGCTTGGCACAACTGGGACATCCACTCTTGGATGGAGTATCTACAGTGCACAACACAATGAGGCCCCAATCTAGGAGCCTAATGAAGATACAAAAATCTTCCCTTTAATATGTTTATTTTAAAAAGTCCATTTTTAGCCTTCAAGTTCAAGCAGAAAACGTGGCCCAAGAGTCTCAGAAAAACCAAGAAATTAATAACCTTACTCCCAAAGGGAGCATTTTTAAACATCTCATGATTTTTAAGCTGCCCTCTGGATGTTTGAGTCCAGACTCCTAGTATTGTTCTCAATCTAATCTTGGCTGAACTTTGGATCTGTAATTAGTGACACTGAACTAGTAAGTGGAGTTGTACAAACAATTTTCCTTGGGCCATTGGTTATCATAGCTTCCTTTACTGGAGTGGAAACCAAGAACTGAGCGAGTGCTCTTTCCACTCCTGTTCTTTCCAAATCCTTGGCCTTGGTTAGGGTAAATTTACAATTATCCGAACCTTTAAAAAAACACTCAAAATTTCAACTGTGTTAGTGAGCAATGGCTTTCCAAAACATTCCCAGCTTTTCTTTAATTTGATGGCACAGTTCCAGGCAAGGGACTGGATACAGGCCTGGATCATAATCTTTGTTACCAGAGCTGGAGATTCTATTCAAAAATAGCTATTTTTCTGCAGCTATTAGATTTCCAACACTGATTTTATACACATTTTCATCACCTATAAAGGATAAATACAACAAAAACCCCACTTCTATTTCCTCAACATCTGTGTCAGGAAGGGCAGCATTCCCTATAACATAGGATTAGCTAGGAGAGATCTTTTGTAGGGCCTGGGCTACAAATCATTTGGGAACCAAATACATGAGCATTTTGCCTACTTCAAAATCACCTAATATGGAATTCTATCCCCAGATCAGCTGAGACAATATTGACTTCAACAATTGAACTACACTGTGATCATATGTACTTCCTTCAGTTAGTTTGGGTTCTGCTGCTGTTCACCATTTCTGAGTGGAGATTTTAAATCACTGCTATGTCTTTGTTAGCATGCCCAGTAAATTGGAGAGTTCTCCCCTGTTGTCAGAACTGCACTTGAATTTTCTCCATGTCATCATGGAGGGGTGGGGAAAAAGCAAAGCTGAAGTGAGAAATGATGACTTTAGTAAATGGTCATTTGTCTTAAGTTCTCCAATAAATCTGAGCTACATCCCATCAGACTGAACTATTATCTAACTGAGTAACCAAACAGCCTTCAGGAAAGATAGAAACCCACATCACAGAGAGACAGAATATGTAACAATGAAAGTGTCAAGTGAAATTCCAGAGCAGGTTACATCTGATTATTCAGAATCAGGACAAGAGATTCTCCCATCACATTGTCCTCTGATCCATTCAAACCTGCTTCACTGAGCACTGTCTCCATAGTCAGTTATGTTATTTACAACATGCTTAGTATCCTAGTATCCCCATAATGGGGGACAAAACAGCTACCTTGAAGAAGTGGCTTTACCAATAGATGGAAGCTGGGATTTAAACTCCCAATGATCACACTATGTTTGGGATCGATTTGAATTCCCCTTCCAGGTCTTTGACACTTACATCTGCACTCACAGTGACTCTGATATAGGATTAAAGAAGTCAAACCATCATCTTCAAGCACAGATAACGGAGAATGCTTCATCACAAGACACTTTGAGAAGTGGATGGATAGAATGTGATGAAGACAAACTCTGCCTGGCTCAGACAAAATGTAACAGTTCTGCAGGGATGGGAAAAGAGGGAATCATTGAGCCATCCCATCTCCTTCCAGTTTCACAGAAGCTGAAATAACACTTTTCCCCTGCCTCTGCTCTTCTTCATTTACATTTAATCTAAAAAGTTCCCAATAGAACTGCTCTTCAGCACAACCCCGAGCAACGTGAGAACAACTGGCAATGATACAATCTGCATCATTGGTCACTAACAATAACTTTGCAATAGGAGGAATGGTATAAATGTGATGCTCCCTGGTTCCTGATAGGAAGGCCACGCTCGAATTACTCATGAGACAATGGAGTTGATAGAAAGACCAAATGGGCTCACCTCAAAAAGGCAAACTGCAAAAGGCAAAAATGGGCCACTCATCTGGACAAGCTGAGGGATAACGGTGCTGCAAACAGTTTAAGCAGCTTTAAAAGTTACTATGTCGGAATCAGGAAAAAATATATTTTTTAAAAAAGTATTGCTAGCCCTAGAGGTTTTTATCGTGTTGATCTCCTTTGCAGATTCTCTGATGGCTAACATGGGCTGAGTACACGAGAAGTTTTTCCCACACTCACGGCGTTCATAGGGCCTCTCCCCTGTGTGGATTCTCTCATGTTCAGAAAGGCCTGAGCTCTTAGTGATGCATTTTCCACATTCACTGCATTCATAGGGCCTCTCCCCTGTGTGGATTCTCTGACGGGTAACGAAGTTTGAACTGCGATTGAAGGTTTTCCCACACTCACAGCATTCATATGATCTCTCTCCTGTGTGGATTCTCTGATGCTTTCTGTGGGTTGAGCAGTCACATCAGTTTTTCCCAGGGTATGGCTACATTTGCAACTTCAAAGCGCTGCCACGGGAGTGCTCCTCTGGCAGCACGTTGAAGTGCGAGTGTGGTTGTGGCACCAGCGCTGGGAGAGAGCTCTCCCAGTGCTGCAGGCACTCCACCTCCCAGTGGGGATTAGCAAACAGCTCTGGGAGCCGCACTCCCAGTGCTGGGGCACTGTTTACATTGGCGTTTTATAGCACTGTAACTTCCTGTGCTCGGCAGGTGTTTTTTCACACCCCTGAGAAAGTGGCAGCACTGTAAAGCACCAGTGTAGCCAAGGCCCCACACTCAGCACACGTATTTTTTCTCTTTCCCCTGAAGATTTCCTGCTGTTTTGTGGTTTCCTTGAGGTCTATGTGAGTTCCCCAACAGGAAATATATTTACCTACTTTCTCCCCTGGCTGCTTTACCTGCTCTCTTTCTGGTCTGTGCTGAATGTCATGGGATTTTTCCTACTTATGACTCCTGGACACATTCCTTTTCGATCTTTGTGATAATTCTCTATGTTAATCCATTTGCTCAACATTTTCCCGCTGAGAATTCTGCTCCTCTTTCTCACGCACCATTGCGTCACCTGCTGTGATAGAGACAGAAACGTCAGACAGGGATGGAAAGGGGAAGGCCAAACCAAAACAAGTGCTGGAGAGAGGTCAAATAAAAACCAGGAACTGAACTCCCCCAAACTTTTCTCCCAAATGTTTTAGTAGGATTTTATGTTTATTTTATCTGATTTAGAATGAAGGATAAAGAATAATTATGTACTGTGCATTAAGTGTATTGGTGTATGATCTGATCACATCCTGCTAGCCACTCTTTTTGAGTAACAGAAAGGAATGGCTAATGGGCCAATGGGTAGAGATACATCAGCCAGAATCTGAGTCTGGACTGATTTTAAGGCAGTAACAGACCTTTGAGGATCACCAATTTGTTGCAGGTTTAGCATTTTAAAATAAGTAAAAGAATGCCATGGTTGTTTTCTTTTGCATTGCAATTTGATGTTCCTGTTCAAAATGTTGTGTGTAAATTAATTCTGGTTTGTGTGTGAATGAGGAATGTGTATGTTAAGAGGAAAGTGAGAAGGCCATCACTGAACCAGATATACAAGGGAGGAAGCAGCAACAGATGCAAGGGTGCCAGGAAGCTGCAACACACCCCTGTTGAAATACCAAAGGAGGGCTGATTGATGACTCTAAAGATGAGACAGGCATCTATCAGTGGGGAGAAAATAGCTGTGATCAAAACCAACTTGGGATAACTCCCTCAGGAACTACTTGATGAAAGATCAAGATGAAGGATGAAAAGGACAATTTAAGAAAACAAGCACTCGTCAAACAATTCATTACAACAGGATGGTGCAAAACTCATTAGTCCCAACGAAGCAAAATCAGTATATAATCAGGGTGCCTTACCATGAAACTTTGGGTTCATTCTGCCAAGACTTCCCCAGAGGATTGTATTGCAACCAACAGAACCCAGTTCCTCTTACTCATGATCAAACTAGCTGGCCACTAGGTTGACCCGGACTCTAGACTGGTAACTGTAACATCGACTGGCGGCACAGTGTGTGTGTGTAGTGTGTGATTGAATGCATATGCTAATTGTTGTAGCTCCAATAATTGCGGCATATTGCCTTTTCCCCTGAAAAAGATCTCGTGTGCTTCTTATAAGCATAACAGGGTAACACCCACAAGGCAGCTAGCTAGCACATCTTGGAGGGACTGTTCAAATTAAGTTGTTCATCAAGACACACCTGGTTGACAATGGACCATGGAAAAAGCCCAACTACACTGAGTGGACTGTCATGTAATCTGTCATGTGGACTGTCTGGAATCTAGGTAGTGGTTTCCTGCAATGACTGAGGGAAATTGGTCATGAACACGTGACTTGCACATGTGACTCCAATGGGATGCCCTTCACATGGCAAAAGTATAAAAGGCTCTGGAAATACCTCCATTTTGTCTTCAAACCTGCTTCTTACCTCTGGAGGGATTTTGCTACAAACTGAAGCTCTGAACAAAGGACTGAATGACCCATCCCAGCCGTAGATGCACTCCAGAGACTTGACTTAAGCCAACAGTTTATTTCATCACTGCTACAAGCCTGAACCAAGAACTTTGCCATTACTGCATGTAATTGATTCCCTCAGCCAATTTTACCTCTCCCCTTTCTTTCTTTTTATGAATAAATCTTTAGATATTAGACACTAAAGAATGGGCACCAGCATGACTTTTGGGTAAGATTTAAGTTGTATATTGACCTGGGAGTGGCTGGCCCTTTGGGATCAGAAGAAACTATAATTTAATGACACTGGTTGTAAAGAAGTACTCATCTCTGAATCCAGTGTGTTTGGTGGTGTTGTAAGAACCAGAATGCCTGAGAAAACTGCCTTTTATGTTTTCTTCTTAGCCAGTGTGGGAAACAGGAGTTTACTTTAGTGGCTGGTTTGGTCCGTCTTATAAAAGAACAGGAGTACTTGTGGCACCTTAGAGACTAACAAATTTATTTGAGCATAAGCTTTCGTGGGCTACAGCCCACTTTATCAGATGCATGCTACGCTCAGATAAATTTGTTAGTCTCTTAGGTGCCACAAGTACTCCTGTTCTTTCTGCGGATACAGACTAACACGGCTGCTACTCTGAAACTTATAAAATAATAACCACCAGTTTTGGGTTCTTGTCATAAACAGATGGTTAAGGGTTAATGCCTTTTTTACCTGTAAAAGGTTAAAAAGTTCACTTCGCCTAGCTAACACATGACCAGAGGGACCGATGGGGGAACAAGATGTTTCAAAAGGAAGGAGGGAAGTTTTTCCTTTGTTTACAGTTTCAGTTTCAGCCGGAATGAAAAAGATCAAGGAACCAACCTCTAATCAGAGTAGTAAGTTTTAGAAAGGAATAAATAGGTTTATGTTTATTTCTTTGTAACCTGTCTTATGCAATTAGAGGTAGAATCAAATTGGGTATTTTTTTTGTGTAACTAAATTTGTGCCCAGGGGAACATCCTCTGTGTTTTGAATCTGTTGTCTGTGAGAGTAGCTGGTATGGTAATCTCTCCCAGAGGGTTTTCCTTTACCTTTCTTTTCTTTAATTAAAAGCCTTTTTCTTAATACCTGATTGATTTTTCCTTGTTTTTAGATCCAAGGGGATTGGATCTGGACTCACCAGGGATTGGTGAGAGAAAGGAGGGGGGATGGTTAATTTCTCCTTGTTTTGATCCAAGGGATTGGAGCTGGACTCATCAGGGAATTGGTGAAGGATCTCTCAAGGCTACCCAGGGAAGGGAAGGTTTTGTGGGGAAAGGGAGTGATCCAGACACTGAAAATTCTGGATGGTGGCAGTGATACCAGATCTAAGCTAGTAATTAAGCTTAGAAGTGTCCATGCAGGTCCCCACATCTGTACCCTAAAGTTCAGAGTGGGGAAGGAACCTTGACAGTTATGTTTGCCCTATTTCTCAGTAGTTCGTCCTGAATTTGGCATCCTCAGTTGTGACACGCTAAGGCTTGGTGACAGGGTGCCAAGGGAGGGGTCTGGGTTGTGGATTTACAGGGAGTTAGGTGACCCAACCTTCAGACACTCTCCCTTGGGACCATCCTCTTTAGGGTATGTCTAAGGTGCATCAGGGAGTCGGCTGCCATCAAAATCCCAGGTGCGGAATAAAATTCTGTCTCCTTAAGCTCGTGTTTTCTATGCCTAGAATTCAACTGTCACCAGATGGATCAGACTGTATAGGTTTCAAATCTCGAAGAGGCTCTTACCTTCTAAACAGGGATGGCTGTTTTCTAGTAAAATCACTAAAAGGGAAGGAGAAAACTCGAAAGAGATTCCTTCTGGCGCTCACATACATGAACCCGAATACTCTCTGAGTCCTCAGAGAGAGACCTGGAGAAGGAGACTTGCTGAAGCAAAGCCACAGGGGTCTCTGAGGTTTCCCTGGCCCATCGCCCTGTCCTGCCTGGCTGACGTCAGCATGTCTCTGTGAGGTCACCACCTCCCCACCACCTTTGACCAATAGTCTGAGGTCCTGCAAAAGGCCTTTGTGATGTCATTGCCACACCCCACCCTTGCTCTGCTAATGTCCTGCCCCGGCAAGGCACTTTGGAGGTTTGAGCTACTCCCTGTGGATCACCTCCCTCAAGGAGTGTTCGTTCTAGGAAGCAAGCCGGTAGTTTTGGATCATCTGCAAATTTTGTCAGCTCACTGTTTAGCAGATCATTTATGAATATGTTGACTAGTCCTGGTCCCAGTACAGACACCACTAGTTACCTGTTTCCATCCTGAAAACTGACCATTTAGTCCTACCCTTTGTTTCCTATCTTTTAACCAGTTATTGATCTACATGAGGACCTTCCGGAGGTGAAAGTGAGCCGGCATGTTATGGTATGGGGTACCGGCAAGAGCCAGTATGCTGTGCCAGCCCGGCCCGGCTTCCCCAGGCTGGTGATTTAAAGGGCCCAGGGCTCCCTGCAGCGGCCAGAGCCCCGAGCCCTTTAAATCACCTCCCTAGCCCCTCTGCCGGAGCCCCAGGGAGCAAATCACTGCCGTGGCAGCTGCTCTCTCCCACTCTGTGAACACAGAGCAGGGACAGCAGAAGCTTACTTGCCTTGGGGGGGGCACCGTTGTCCAAACTGTGGCACCCCCATGACACCCCTTCCCACTCACACCACCTCTCCTCCCGAGGCCACACCTACAGAACGTCTCTTCCCCAGGACTGCACCCTTTCCCCATCCCTCATCATTTGTTCTAACAGCCAGTAAAGAGTGGTGGGGCCATGGCCCTCTAAATTCCCTGTTCCAGCACCCCTGACACAGAGCTAAACAGGCAGCAGTGTGTGCATGTGACAGAGACTGCTGTGCTGAGCTAAGCCAGTGAGAGAAGGGGGCTGATGTCAGGCCTGTCCCCTGCCTCAGGATTGGTTGCCTCCAGCAGCTGTCTGAACTTAGAGACAGTGTGCCGACACACTCACTCTTGCACAATGCACACACTATCTCTCCCCCCCCCTGCACAACACAAGCTCTCTACCCCACCTTGCACATTGCAGTTGAAAAGTAGCTGGCAATCTAGTAGGATGCCCATGGAACAATGGGATAGAAACCTGCATCATGTGAAACTGTACCAGCCCATGAGGCATTGCAAACCCTTCCCAATGCACCCTGGAGCCAGTTGCACAGTGGGATAGCTAGCCACAGTGCACTGCACTCCATGGCAATCCAAGAGATGCCAGTATGGATGTGTTCTGGTGACACAGGGGCATAGAGTGGACATGCAACAGCTGTTCAATTAAAACACTTTAACGCAGGCCACATTAATCTTTCATGCAGACATAGCTTAAGAGTGAGACAAGACCCAGCCCCGTTGAAATTAAAAAACCACAACTCCCTCCATAGTTAGCAGGATTTGAACCTACATAGGGAGTCCACAATGGATTTCTAGTTTAACACCTTAAACACTCAGCCACTACTACTTGTTTGATGCTGTTGGAGAAAAATGCAGTTCTCACTTTTTTGTTTGGGTGCAGCAAAATCAAATACTTTATTATTTCTCCAGCAATTGCAATAGAGGGAGGGAGTGCCCTAGGACACTGGGCGCCCCAGCCCCGGACAGGTCTCTCAACAGGTAAACAATTACAGTAAGCATTTATACCTTTGTTACAGACAATAACAAGCAATAATACAGACAATAATGAGCAACAGCTGCATTTTGTTTATATATCGGCTATCCTGCTATCTTATTTTCCTCACTTCTGGGCGCCAGTCTACGTATTTGATTATCAGTGCAAGGTCGTGATAACTTCTCATGCAGTTCTTTCCTACTCGCCTCACACTATCCTCGTTTCTACAAATCTCACGTCATTAGGGTTAGAGCTGGCCTAACTCTTGCTAACAGACTGACATGTATTAAGATCCCCTACAAATCCTTGCCAATTCTTTCCCTTCTTCCACAATGTGTTGCTCTCACTATACTCTAGTTCTGTTCTCACTGAGTGATCAATTCCAGTTGTTTCCTCAGACCAGCTTCCACAGCACACACACTGCTGTGCCGTTGTGTAAATGTGTCCATGGCTGAACAGCAAGAATTCCTGCTCCCTTCCCTTCTGGCTGGAGCATGAGGAGAGTGTGTTTGTGGTTAATGATGGTGCTGTAGATTGTTGTCCATTTCCTGCCTTGATCATTCAGACAGTCCCTTTCCCATCATATCCCCAGCACATCAGTGATTGCGATAGCAGGAGGCATCTTTTCTGTGGGTCACTGAGCTTTGCCAGGGGGTTGGTGGCTCCTGTGTTTCCTCACCCTGGAGTAAACTCAGCTTTTTATTCTATCTTTGATGTTTCAAGGAATAACAACAGATGACCAAAGAAAGAGGTGGACAGGGTGGGTCTCAGGGGAGGGGTAGAGAGGTGTGGGTGGTGGGCCGGTCAGGCCAGGGGAGGGGGCAGAGAGGTGTGAGTGGTGGGCAGGGCCGGTCTCAGGGGAGAGTCAAAGAGGTGCAAGTGTTGGGTAAGGCTGGTCTTAGGGAAGGAGGCAGAGAGGTGTGAGCGATGGGCAGGGTGGATCTCAGGGGAGTTGGCAGAGAGGTACAAGCGGTGGGCAGGGCAGGTCTCGGGGAGGGGCAGGGATGTGTGGGTGGTGGGCAGGGTTGGTCTCAGGGAGGAGGCAGAGAGTTGCAGGCAATGGGCAGGGTGAGTCTCGGGGGAGGAGACAGAGAAGTGTGGGCAGGAGGGTCTCAAGGGAGGGCTCAGAGCGTTGTGGGCAGGGTAGGTCTCAGGGGAGGGGGCAGAGAGCTGTGGGCAATGGGCAGGGCGGATCTCAGGGGAGGGGGCATAGGGGTGTGGGCGATGGGCAAGGTGAGTCTCAGGGGAGGGGGCAGAGAGGTGTGGGTAGCAGGCAGACCTTGGGGTAGGGGGTGGAGAGGTGCGAGGAGGCCTTGGGGGAGGAGAGGAGCAAGCGAAAGGTGGACCAGCAGACCTCAGCCAAAGAGGAAGAGCAGGGGTGGGAAGTGGACAAATGGGAGTGAGGGCAGAGAACAGGTAGGGCCTCAAAGGGAGGAGACTGAGGGAAGGGGGTGGAGTGGGGAAACAGCACCATGGTCTGGGCAGCGCCGCCCACAGGATTCAGGGGACCTGGGGTAAAACATTTTCAGGGACCCCTTCCATAAAAAAAAGTTGCAATAATCTAAAATACTATATTCTCATGGGGGCCCCTGCAGGGCCTGGGGCAAATTGCCCCATCTGCCACCCCACTGAGTGGCCCTGCCCTCAGCCTCTTCTCCTAAGTCCTCTGCCCCCTAATTATTTTTCATTGCCCTCCCCTAGACTCTCTCCAATTTGTTTCTGTAGTGGGGAGAGGGAGCGCAAAAACTGGATGCAATGCTCCAGATGTGGCCTCACCAGTGCTGAATAGAGGGTATTAATCACTTCCCTCTATCTGCTTGCAATGCTCCTACTAATCCAGCCCAATATGACCAGTTACACTGGTCTACAATTTTTGAGAAGTCGTCTGCTTCAGAGATATAATGTGATATTTATTATGTATTTTGATGTGCTGAATTCAAATATGACAATTAAAACAACTGATTGGCTACTGTTTCTAAGATATTTAAGTTTTTACATTTTATGTCCATGTATATTGTGTAGATAGTAGAGTTTTAATCATAAATTGTAAACTTGTCTTTTCATGTGTTTATGGTTGCTTTCCATGATAATATTTCACCTGTCCTGTTTATGTAAAAAGGCAAAAAACTATTCTGTACATAGTTTAGTCCTATTCAGTGTCTACTGGGCGCTTCTTGGTTTGTCTCTTGTATTCATTAAATGGAGCATCTCTTGTCACTGTCCAGCAATAGTCTGCAAGCATTGATGGGCTCCATTTGCCCTTATAGCCTGCCAGGAGATTCCACTGCTGTAGTCTGGAGCCCAACAGCTCTGCCTTACTCTTGGGTAGTTCCAAATCCCTGACAAGGTCATTCAGTTCACTTTGTGTTATGAGGTGTGGTTCAGAGGAGGAGGATGGGAGAAAATGTGGGTACTGTGACATTGATGGTTCAGGACTAGAAGTTTCATCCTGTTCCTCGTCTGACTCAAGTGAGAATGATTCTGGTGCATTAGGAACCGGCAGTCCTTCTCCGTGGGGTACTGGGCATATAGCTGATGGAATGTTTGGATAATGCACAGTCCACTTTTTCTTCTTTGATGCACTTTTCCCAACTGGAGGCACCATGCAGAAGTAACAATTGCTGGTATGATCTGTTGGCTCTCTCCAAAGCATTGGCACTGCAAAAGGCATAGATTTCCTTTTCCTGTTCAACCACTGGTGAAGATTTGTTGCGCAAGTGTTGCAGCATCTGTGTGGGGCCCACCTCTTGTCCTGATCTCCAATTTTGCAGCCAAAAGAAAGGTGATAGGCTTTCTTAACCATAGTGGTTATACTGTGCTTTTGTGATGCAAAAGTCACTTCACCACAAACATAGCAGAAGTTATCTGCACTGTTCACACAAGTGCGAGGCATCTCTGCTCATTTTGGCTAAGCAGAAATGTGTCCCTTTGCAAAATCAAACACTGACAAATAAGAGAGCATGACACTGTATGATTTCCAGAGCTGATATTGGGCAATTTGTTCAGCAGAGTGATGTAAGCTTCGTTATGATTGCATCATCCATGACTTCTAGGAATAACATGATGCAATTCATATCATGTATGATGCAATACCAGCTTCAGATTGCATCATTCATTGTTTTGCCTAAAAAGCAAGTACTGTCCAAACCCAGTCATAGATTTATTCATAGATCCAGTTAAAGATGTATTTTAGTCATTTCTGGTTTAAATTGAGATCCCTTCCTTTTATAACTCACTTATCCTCTGCCATTCCCAAGTCAAGGGTTGTATATACTGACCCAATAGCATATCTTGAAAACTAGAACTAATCAACAATTTTAAGCATCATTTTCGTTCTCAGTGACCCAGAATTAGTAAAGTTGGACTACATTTATTTCAGAAGCATTTTGGCTGTAGAGCAGTGTTACCCATATTGAATGCAGACACAGCAATATTTTATAAATTGGTTCCTATCCATTCAAGAGGTTATTTCCCACCTATTTATAAATAATGAAGATGCTCTAAGTGGAGGGGAGAGAGCTGTCCCATCCGTGTAGTTAACCCATCTCCCCGAGAGGTGGTAGCTATGTCAGTGGGGGAAGCTATGCTGGTGTGCGTGTGCAAGCTGTGGTGTCTACATGTGTATACAAAGTTTAATCAAACCCCATTTTTAAAAGTGGTCTGGGAATAGAAAAGGAGCTCTCTGAGACAGAGCCCATCCTTCAAAATCCTTAAGATCACTGACTTGCTTTTACAAAGCTCAGGGGAATATAGCTCAATAGTACAGTGTTTGGCTGCAAATCAAGTGGCCCTTGGTTCAAATCCAAGTGTTCCCTTACAAACCTGCTTTTTCATTAGAAATAATTCCATTTCCAGTAGATTGAGCAGCTCCACTAAATAGGAGTCCCTGAAATGAGTGGACACACTTCATGCTTTCCTATGCAAATGCATAAAAACCTAGCAAACATGTCCCTTTGCTGAAATCACTTCCAATCCTCTAAGTGTCTAGGCTTGTTTTCGTCAATTAAACAAAGGCACATGAAAACACATTTGCAGGTCCTTGGCCTCCATGGGCTACAATGTGCAGAAGAACAAGAATCACATCCACTTGGGAGGAATGGACTAGTCTGTATTACATTTGGTAAGTAAGTTGCCATTGGGACTGAAAACTCCACTAGAGATTGGCAGGAGCCTGTTACAAAACTAAAATAACCAAGATTTCCAAAACTCCCTGTAACACATTCAAACCTCTCTTTGCGCACACAGCATCAATTGGGGCTCTAATAAATGGCAACCTTCCTTTAACACAGATCATTATTCCTTGTCACTTTCAGATGCATCCAAATGGCAGCTGTTTAGAGGTCATGGGCTGCTAGTTCATGAGCAGGAGCAGTCTCTGTAAGTTTACCAACCATAGAACTCATTATGTCTGCATCTAAGTAAGTGCAGAGTTATTTCAATGGCTCCTACACTGACACCTGCTGCCCTTTCTGGCTGGTTAATTGCACTATTTGGAACCTGCTCCTAAAATTGCACCCTTCCTGGGAGTGAGTCAAAACTGCACAAGGAAACCCCATTGGGTTTCAATGGCAGTGCAGGAAAGGACCTGATGGGGCAGCACAGGGGTTTCAGCTTTTCTCCTTCATTGTAGGGTCAGAGGGTGCTACTAGCATGACTGTGGGATTCTATTCCTGGCTGTGGGAGGAAAGAAGCATCTA
The DNA here is from genome assembly GCF_007399415.2 of Gopherus evgoodei. Lineage (NCBI taxonomy): Eukaryota > Metazoa > Chordata > Testudines > Testudinidae > Gopherus > Gopherus evgoodei. The sequence goes on from NC_044342.1 coordinate 3,654,940, forward strand.
GTGACCTAAAGTAGGGGCCTCAAAAAGAAAACATCTCCCTTTTCAGCTTCAATGCACATTGAACAAGAGCATGGCTTCTCATCTCTTAGATTTCAGAGGAACAGCTATGTTAATCAGTATCCTCAAAAAGTACAGGAGTACATGTGGCACCCCAGAGACTAATAAATTTCTTAGATTCTGTTGCGATCATGTGGCCATTTCATTTCACTTCTTATTGTTAAAAGGTTTGGGTATTCGCACAGAAACGTTATTTCCTTGGGAGAGATGGAGAAGTGGAAGCTGCACTGATTTAATCCTCTGAAAATTAGATAAGGATTAAAATATTTCCCAGACGGTTCATTCCCAACCGTTCTCCCTCACTGCTGCCAGTGAAGTTCAGTTCTGTCCCACGGCCCCAAGAACTGCTGGGTGCAAGTCCTGGGTCTGATGTGCAGTAAGAAAAAAAGAAAGATAATGGATGTACCCTATCTCCTAGAATTGGAAGGAACCATTGAATCCAGCCCCTTCCTTCATTGGCCAAACCAGACAGTCTCTGCATAAAAGAATAAATGGACACAAATCAGATGTCAAGAATTATAACATTCAAAAGCCAGTCGGAGAACACTTCAATCTCTCTAGTCACTCGATTACAAACCTAAAAGTCGCAATATTAGAACAAAAAAATCTTCAAAAACAGACTCCAACAAGAGACTGCTGAATTGGAATTAATTTGCAAACTGGACACCATTAAATAAGGCTTGAATAAAGACTGGGAGCGGATGGTTCATTACACAAAGTAAAACTATTTCCCCCCTACTGTTACTCACACCTTCTTGTCAACTGTTGGAAATGGACCATCCTATCACTACAAAAAGGTGTTTTTCTGCTCCTGATAATAGCTCTCCCTAACTGATCACTCTCATTATAGTGTGTACGGCAACACCCATTTCTTTCATGTTCTCTCTCTCTCTTTCTCTCTGTGTGTATATATATATATATCCCTTCCTACTGTATTTTCCACTGCATGCATCCAAGAAAGCTTATGCTCAAATAAATTTGTTAGTTTCTAAGGTGCCACAAGTACTCCTATTTCTTTTTGCAGATAGATTAATGGAGGTTAAGTCCATGAATGGTTATCAGCCAGGATGGGTAAGGAATGGGATCCCTCACCTCTCTTTGTCCGAGGGTGGAGGTATTAGGTTCAGTCCCTCTGGGGCACCTGGCATTGGCCACTGTTGGCAGATAGGATGCAGGGTTGGATGCACTTTGGTCTGACACAGTATGGCCATTCTTCTGTTCTTATGAAGAGAGGGGCAGAACCTTGTAGCAGAGTTTCTGTAGTGTAGTGGTTATCACATTTGTGTGACATGCAAAAGGTCCCTGGTTTGAAACCAGGCAGAAACCTCATGGTTTACTTTCCCAAGCTCCTACTAGCCTGTCCCTGCTGTTGTAAGAGCAGCAGTGATTCCTATGCTCAAAATGTCAGTTACACTTCCCCTGCTCCCACTTTTGTCTCGTCTCCCTCTCTGAATGCCTGTGAAATGGCTTTACCCCTCCCGCTCGCTCCTGGACTACTCGAGGGATGAATGGGCTGGATAAAGAGCAGAAGAACTTCCAGGTAGACAAGGTGTCTGGGTCTCTAATTAGGTAGCACTCACATAACCAGAGCATGGCCACTGCCCAAGGTGGAGTGTGACCAACCAGATGCAGCCAAGTCATCTCTAGTCGCAGACCATTAGGTGCACGTCCTTAAAAGGGGAAGGGGCCATGTGCTCAGGCAAGCACTCACAAGCTTGTACCTCCAGTGAATGCCCTTTGCCTGACTGCCTGGCCAGTGGTTCTCTGTGTTGTATTTCATTGTGCCTCAGGAAGACTTACCTTTATCTCACCGTCCATAGCTGCGCTGTGGGACAGTTCCCTTGCAGAATCCTGACATCTCCAATGCTTTGCCTGTCCTGGGAGCATGAGTATGCAAGTGTGAGTGTGACACTCCCCGCCTCTTCTTTTGAGCTTAGCTGCCAGTATAATGAACCTGCTGCTTTCTGCCAAACTCTAGTGGGTCATTAGTCCTCCCTACGCTTACTAGCTGCACCAATTTTGGGTAACACCTGCAATAAACTCAACCCCAGCGGGACAGAGGGTGGTGAAATGAGCTGAAAAAAAGCCTTAGCTTCAGTATCTCCCATACGGTCTATGCTAGAGCTCTTTTTTGATTCTGGGACTGCATAGTTACCTGTGCTGATCGGCGCTCCATGCTGGGAAACAGGAAATGAAATTCAAAAGTTCATGGGGCTTTTCCTGTCTACCTGGCCAGTGCATCCAAGTTCAGATTGCTGTCCAGAGTGGTCACAATGGTGCACTGTGGGATAGTGCCCGGAGGCCAATACCGTCGAATTGTGGCCACACTAACCCTAATCCGACATGGCAGTACCAATTTCAGCACTACTTCCCTCGTCGGGGAGGAGTTCGGATATCCGTATTAAGAGCCCTTTATATCAATATAAAGGGCTTTGTTGTGTGGACGAGTGCAGGGTTAATGCGATTTAACTCTGCTAAATTCAATATAAACTCGTAGTGTTGACCAGGCCAGAGAGAGCAGCAAGTTTCCCCTATTGTTTCTTGCTCTTGTTTTCTTTACTAGCTTTTCCTCTGCACTAAGTTGCTCTTATCTGTTCTGAGTCTGACTAGCTCAGTTGGTAGACTATCAAACTTTTAATCTGAGGGTAGAGGGTTCAAATCCCTGGTCAGGTGATAAACTATTTAGCAAGATCTTAAACTTTCTTTCTGCAGTGCTCTTTGATGGTACTTTTTCTCTTCAGGATTTACCCTTTCCTCAGAAGGGCCTTTTTGTGTATGGGTTTGAAGGGGCAACTTCCTGACAGCCCCTCTGTCCTTGCAGCCTGAAGTAATAAAGACCTCTGGGTATATAGCATGTTCCTTCCCTGCGCGCACACACACGTACAAACACACAGAATATCCCTAAGAAATTAGAATCATCTGCTGCCTTCCCCTGTCCTGCTGAATCCTCAAATGAGGATGTTCTTCAGCCCAAACCCATGTCCCCTCTTTTCCCAGTGCCCCTCAATCCCAACCTTCAGTCCCTTCTATGCACACTGCTCCTCACTCACAACCAGAGCCTACTCCTCTTCACTCTTCTCCTCTGTCCCAACCCACAGGCCCCTCCTATTCCCAGTGCCCCTCAATCCCAACTCACAAGCCCCACCTCCTCACACTGCTCCTCAGTCCCAGCCCACAGCTCCCTCCTTCCCTCCAGCAGCAGGTGCTTCAGATGCCCTTAGGAAGATTTTCTTGCAAGGTTTCCTGTATGAGTCTGCATGTGGATTTTACAGTATGTTGGAAATTATGTTGGGTTGCTTGCCGAAATGATCACTTTTGGCTGGTGTTGGATTCCCAGTCTCAATGTTATAAGGGCAGGAGAAATAAAGGATTGTTATCCTTGTTGTGTGAATGAAGGGCAGCACATCTGTGCTCGGCAGACCCCAAATGAGGGACTCACTCTCAATTCAATAGCACTTGCTAGGCAGTGGACAAAAGTTCCAAAGCCAAGTGGGCTGAGGTCTGGGTCCCAATACTAAAATGTAGGTGTTAGACCAACTTTAGGACAGGGTGGCTGTGGAGCAATGAGTGAGTCCCTAGGCAACATAGAGAGTATGGTGAATTCTTATTTTCCCCCTTTTCCACCCAGGATGGCAAGTGAACTGTACAGAGGCACCTCTGGGCTTGCATTGACTAAGGACAACAGCTGTGAGTGGGGTTCAGAGAAGGGTTTGCTCATGTTAAAGGACTTTTGGTTGTTGGACTTATGAACTGCAAGGGGAAGGACACTTCTCAGCTTATTTGGGGGTGGGTCTTTTCCTCATGGTTTATGTTTATGTGTTGGAGCTGCTGACATGACTTCTGCTAAACCTGGGCTTACGTTGCAATGTAGACATGCCCTTAGAGTGCATCTATATTGTGATAAAATCACTGCAGCCTGTCTGGCCTGGATGATCTGATTTGGATTCCTGGGGCTCAGACTGGAGCCCAGGTTCGGAGACCCTCACCCCTCGTGGGGTTTCAGAGGGTGGGCTCAAGCCCATGTGTGTACACTGTAATTTTATAACCCTGCAGCACAAGCCCCACAAGCCTGAATCAACTGATACAGGGTTTGAGAATAGTGACTTGGGTGTGTTAATGGCAGTGTAGACATAACCCTAGGCTATGTCCACACTGCAATGAAACACCCACGGCTGTCGCATGCCAGCTCAGGATCCCGGGGCTTGAGCTGTGGGGTGGTAAATTTGCAGAGTAGACATCTCAGCTCAGGCTCAACACCGGGCTCTGGACCTCACAAGGTTGGAAGGGAGTTTAGCAAGCAAAAAATGACTCATGGCATTTCTCCATTGGTCTGTCTGCTTTGGGGCAGGGACAAGAACAGGTCCTGCTGCATTCATTATTTCAAAGGGCAGTTTAGGATTTTCATTTTCACACACGGTGGACGAAGCAGGACTCAACCCTGGGTGGAAACTAAATGAGCTGCCCACAGATTCCGGCAGCCACAATGAGCCATTTGACATGAGAGCCCAGACCTGCCCCTGTCCCAGAGAGATGAGGTCATCTGCAAGGAGCTTGGAACACTGACCTATCAGCTCTTAACTCCCAAACTTTCAGTAACTCTACTGTCAGTGCCTGTGAGTGTAATTTAAACCATAAGAACAGCCTTACTAGGCTGGACCAAAAGTCCATCTAGCTCTGTGTTTTGTCCTCTGACAGTAGTCAATACCAGGTGCCCCAGGAGTTACTCAACAAAGTACCATTGGGAGTTGAACCCAGGAGTTCCTGTTTATAAGGCAGATGCTTTAGCCAGCTAAACCATGATACCTGCCTCTGGCTCAAATACACTGTCTGCTCACACCTGACTCTCTGTCATCTCCACTGGAGACTGACAAGCTTTGCATGTGTTTGGATTCTGCAAAGCAGAGGAGCAGGTGACGTTTTCCTTGCAAGTTGTGTGTGTGTGTGACTCTTTGGCCAGGTCTGCACTACAAAGTTACTTCAGCATCATTATATTGCTCAGGTGTGTGAAAAACACACAACACTCCTTCAGTTGGCAGCTTGTGGCTGGTGTACACACTGATATGCCACGTCTGGCGACAAAAGAGCCCTGTTTTGGTGACAAAATAAAACCACCTCGACGAGAGGCCTAGAGCTTTTTGCAGCAAACTTAAAGTGACAAATTGTCAGTGTAAATGTTGCTGGTCATTATATCATCATAACTGGCCTCCACCAGCATCTCATAATGCCTGCCTTGAACTCATCTGCCCTGCATTCCTGCTACAGAGGCTGGGCCCCTCCCCTTTCATAGCGCCAGAAAATTCTAACAGCTGAATCGCTATCTACACTGGGATTAGGTTGATATGGCTGCATTGACAGCCTAAGTAATGTAATTACACTAACCTAATTTTTTAGTGTAGACCTGTCCAAAGAATCACACATACACCTTGAGAGTAAAACTTCACCTGCTCCTCTGCTTTACAGAAGCCAAACATGAGGAACACTTGTCAGGGCCCAGTGGGACTTGTCAGAGAGTCGGGTGTGGGCAGATATGATGTGCTAAGAACCACAGGCACCATGGTTTAGTTGGTTAAAATACCTGCTTTGTAAACAGGAGATCCGGGATTCAACTCCTAATGGTGCCTGGGAGAGTGGCTTTTGGGGCACCTGGTATTGGCTGCTGTCAGAAGACAAGATTAAGAGCTAGGTGGACCTAGGGTTTAAATTACACTCAAAGGCACTGATAATAGAGTGACTGAAAGTTTGGGTGCTGAGAGCTGATAGATCAGTGGTCCAGTCCTCTCAATGTGGTTTTACCATTTCCACTTCCTAAACTCCCTCCAACCTCTATAAAATTACAATGCAGACATATGGGCTGGAGCCCAACCTCTGAGGCCCCATGAGGGGCGAGGGTTTCTGAACCCAGGCTTCACCGTGAACACAAATATCTGCACCACAGTTTTTAGCTCCTCAGCTTTACATCCAGGATCCCAAGTCAGATGACCCAGGTCAACCCTGCTGCCATCTTTATCCCAGAAGAGATGGACTCTAAGGGTACCTCTCCATTGCAATGGAAGCCTGGGTGTGGCATGCTGTGCTCAGAGCAGCACCTGGAAGCCCCATATTCACCGCTGTCATAGAATGATGACATGGTTTGTACAAAGTCTGCCTGGTGAGGTATCATTTCAAAAGTCTTGATCTGTTGTACATTAATATCTTGTTGGACTGTGTGTGCTCGCATTGATTGGGAAGTTATGAAGTTTTGCTCTGTGTGCATTACTGAGATATGTTATGCGGTTGAGAAATGCCCCTCACCAGCCTTTCAGGTGCAACAATGGAAGAGCCAGACTCGCTGCTGTCCCATTGAAGGTATCCACACTCCCAAGGACTATCCCAGGAACCGTGTACAATGCAGGCTTCTCCAAGATAGCACAGAGACAATGGACACTGCTTGACTCACATCTTGGCAAAGGAGCTTCCTAGCAAGAGGGGAAGAGACATCATGACTTGGCCTCTCTTCCCCACAACTCAACAGCTGGAAACACACCTGGAAGACAAAGACTGAACTGATTCAGAAATCAGAAGAGAATAATAATAATAATATATTCAAACCAAAGTCCCCAAACAGCCTAGTATTGGTTTTTCAGCAAAATTTTTCAGTTTGGGGAATTTTGTTTTCTCAGTCAGAGCTTGCCAAGGGAAGCAGAGAGATGATGTTTGAGTTGCCTCCTTCAGAACAGCTTGGCCTAGACAATAGCTCTGGTTCACTGTTCTGGCTTTTCTTGAGTTAAGGGTATTTTAACAATTTGGGCATCTCCCAGAGTGTTTGGGGGAGATGATGAGGATGTTACCTTTAGAGGCAAAAACTAAGAAATACAGGACTAGAGATTTTTTCTTATTTTTTTAGAAATCTGGGATTTAGACATTTTATTTAAATCAACTGGGGGTCTGAGTTTCTAAGAAGGTTTTTGTTTGCAAGAAGCAACATTGTTTGGTTTGTCATTGTACCAAAGGGGGAGATGGTTGTCTATAAAGGAGGAGTCAAGACTAAATGCATACAAAAAGAAGGGGATTTGAACCCATGCCTGTAGAGAACAATAGATTAGCAGTCCATCACTTTAACCACTTGGCTATCTCATCTGAGCTACTAAGATGGGGTAAGGGGGTTGAGACCAAGCTGGGAGCCAGAGGCCCAGACTGAGGGTGGGATTGTGGAAGAGCTGGGACAGAGTGGGGCTGAGTGGTGCTCCCTCCATGGGGGCTGGCTCAGGCCCTGAGGTGCCCCCATGAAGGTTCCTCTGTGTCCCCCTAGGAGTTATGCCCCACATTTTGGGGACCACTGAACCCTACTCACTATTCAGGGGCTAGTGATGCCAAAGTCCAGGGAAAGGGAGAACAAGTGCAGGGGCCCCTGCACCGGAACCATGTGAAGGGGCTACAGGAGAGGGTCAATGGCTGGTGGCACAGGGAGTTAAGGGCAAAGGCAGCACAGGTGGGGGCAAGAGTTAGGGGGGAAGGAGGTGCAAGGGTTGGGAGTGCAGGAGCTAGAGGTAAAGGGGGAGTGGGGATCATGCAGGGGCAATGGGGAAGTGCCAAAGTACAAGCTTTGCCCAGGGCACCATTTCCCCTAATGCTGGTCTGAGCAAACAATTGGAAATGACCGTTCAGTGAGACCAGAACCATAGTGTAGAAAAGCCCCTTTGTTAAGTGGTTGTGGCTGAGTGCTTAGGGAGATGGATTAAAAACACTGGGTGTCTTTCTGTGGAGGTTTGATTTTCACCTGCTAGGTAAGGCTGGTGTGTGGCGTCTTCATGGCTGTACTTTCAGTGTCTGATGTACCACAGGGAACCAAGTCTAGACATATTCAGAGGCTCTATGCCAGGGTTTCTCAAACTTCCTTTCACTACAACCCCCTTCTGCCAAAAAACACTTTCTACATAGCCCTGGAAAAAGGGACCAAGCCCTTCCCCACTGGGTAGAGGCAGGGGAGACTAAGCCCAGCCCCAGTTGAGGGAGGGCAAAAACTAGAGCTTAAGGGATTCAGCCCTGAGTGGTGGGGCTCAGACTTTTGGCTTCAGCTCCAGGACCCAACAAGTCTAATGCCAGCCCTGGTGACCCCATTAAAACAGGGATATGACTCACTTTGGGACTGACTCACAGTTTGAGAACCACTACTCTATGCTGATTGGAGAGTTTTTTCCTGTGGGTGTAGTTAATCCACTTCCCCAAGAGATGGCAGCTATGTCAGTGGGAGAAGCTATATCGGTGGGTGTGCAAGCTGTGGTGTTTACCACATTTAAGAAGTTTAATAAAACCCCATTTTAAAACCACCTCTGGTCTGGGAATGGCAAAGGAGCTCGATGAAGCAAGGTCTGTCCTTCAAAGTCCTGGAGATCACAATTCTATGCTCTTGTTGTCATAAGTGTATAGCTTGATAGTAGAGTGCTTGACTGTAGCTTAATTGGTCCTTGGTTCAAACCCCTGTGTTCTCTTATAACCTTCTTTCTTTTTTTTAAAAAAAGGAAAACATTTTCATTCCCATTCTCCATTATGTTCAGGAGCTCCACTATACAGGGATGCTTGAAATGAATGTAAACACTCAACATTTTGCTGTCCAAATGCATAAAAACCTAGCAAAGCTGTCCATCAGCTGAAATCAGTTCCAATCCTCTAAATTTCTAGTTTATGTTTTCATCAATTAAACAAAGGTATCATAAGAATATAAATTTGCAGATCCTTCTTCTCCAGGAGCTGTGCTGTGCAGAAGAACAAGAACCACATCCAGCTGCAGTTCAGGAGTCTCATGACCAAAGAGCCAACAAATATTCTAAAGGTTGGAGAAAAATACCTTCTAGTGAGTTACTGAACAAGCTGAATCTGTTTAGCTTATCAAAAGAAGATTGAAAGGTGACTTCACTGAAGTGTTGAATGGTCTTAATGGAGGGAAAAGATTGGGTATGAAAGGACTCTTTAATCGAGCAGAGAAAGGCATAACAAGACCCAATGGCTGGAAGGTGAAAAGAGACAAATTCATATTACAAATAAGACACAAATATTCAACAGCCAGGATGATTCACAACAGGAACAATGTACCAAGGAAAGTGAAGGAAAGTTCCTCCATCTCCTGATGTCATTTAATGAAGACTAGATGCCTTTCCAGAATGTGTTTGCCCCAAAAGTAGCTATTGTGTCACACAGGAAGCCTGTGATATGCAGGGGGTCAGATTAGATGCTCTAATGGTCTCTTCTGGCCATAAAGTCGACTCATTTCTGAAAAACTGAGTGTAGCATTGGGAGCAGCATCTGATGTTTTCCTGTCTAGCCGGCTTGCTGCCTAGAACGAATGCTCCTTGAGTGGGGTGATCCAAAGGGAGTAGCTCAAACCTCCAAAGTGCCTGGCCAGGGGCAGGACATTAGCACAGCAAGGGAGGAGTGTGGCAGTGACATCACAAAGACTTTTTGCAGAACCTCAGACTATTGGTCAAAGGTGGTGGGGAGGTGGTGACCTCACAGAGAGATGCTGACATCAGGCAGGCAGGACGGGGCGAGGGGCCAGGGAAACCTCGGAGACCCCTGTGGCTTTGCTTCAGCAAGTCTCCTTCTTGAGATCTCTCTTTGAGGACTGAGAGAGTATTCGGCTTCACGTACATGAGAGCCAGGAGGAATCTCTTTCTAGTTTTCCCCTTCCCTTTTCCTGATTTTACTAGAAAACAACTGTCTCTGTTTAGAAGGTAAGAGCCTTCTCGAGGTTTGAAACCTATACAGTCTGATCCATCTAGTGACAGTTGAATTCTAGGCATTCAAAATATGAGCTTAAGGAGGCAGAATTTTATTCTGCCCCTGGGATTTTGTCCCTTAGAAACACTGGGAACATTAGGGTTTGTCCTTTTTGTTTCACCTTTTCCTCCCTCCCTCCCTCCTTTCTCTTTGTCTCTTGCTTCTTTTCTTCTTTCTCCTGTTCCCCTCCCAACACCAGGAGGCGTGTGTGTGTGTGTTGCAGGGGAGTACTTGGCAGCTCCCACTGTGGGAGGTCCACCCAAAAATGTGACACTGAAATAGTGCTCTGGCAGTGACCCAACCGGTGACCTGGGCCATCCTTTGGGCTCTCTGGTGAGAACCCTCAGCCTCCCGTCCTCAGACTCTATCCTGATTGGCTGAGCAGGGGGTTATTGACAGGGAGGAGACTCAGGTCCTTCTTCTTCTCTTTTAAAACCAAGTAAATAAGTCATAACCAGTCATACGTTTGACAAATTTTGCTGCTTTCTGCATTAATTTTCTCTGAGCAGTTCATGGTTCTCTCTAACATTGCAGTTCTCCTCAAATACTTGCTGAATAATTACTGTGCACTGTTGTTGGTCTGGAGCTCCTTTGAGAACACTTTACTCAAGTCATTCGGTGTTTGAAATTCAAGATCTGATGGTTAGTTTGAAAATCAGGGCTCTTGGGTCCTATTCCCAACTCTGCCACTGGCTGGCTGTGTGACCTAAGACAAGTCAATTCTCCTTTCTCAGCCTTAGTTTCTCCCTCTTTCAAGTGGGGATACTAATGATCTGCTCCTACCTACCTCACGGTGGGTGGAAGATAGGAATCCATTGAAGAGTGTCACTAGGAGTAGTGCGTAATATGAGGTGTCCTATTATGTTTACTCAGAGCAGATTATGACATAATAGAATAGCTGAAATAGTCTTTATCATTTGTATTTTTTTATTTTGAAATTAAGAGCAGCAACTACTTAGCTCAGACTGAAGCATCTTATCTGTGTGCATCCATGGTCCGAGGCTAGCATCGATTTCCGGAGCGTTGCACTGTGGGTCAGCTATTCCTTAGCTATCCCATAGTTCCTGTAGTCTCCCCCGCCCCTTAGAATTCTGGGTTGACAGCCCAGTGGCTGATGGGGCAAAAATCATTGTCGCTGGTGGTTCTGGGTAAATGTCATCAGTCATTCCTTCCTCCAGAAAAGCAACGGCAGGCAATCATTTCACACCGTTTTTCCCTGGATTGTCCTTGCAGATGCCATAGCATGGCAACCATGGAGCCTGTTCAGCTTTTTTTTTTAGTCACCGTATGTGTACTGGATGCCGCGGACAGAGGCGATACTCCAGCGCTACACAGCAGCATTCATTTGCTTTTGCATAATAGCAGAAATGGTTGCTAGTTGTTCTGTACTGTCTGCTGCTAGGGTAATTTGGCAATGAGATGATGGTTATCTGTTTTTCTGTGCTGTCTACTGCTATCATGGGTGCCTCTGGCTGAGGTCAGCTGGAGGTGCAAAAGCAAAACTGGGAAAGACTCCGAGTCAATCTCTCCTTTATGGTTTCTAAAAATAGAGTCAGTCCTGCCTAGAATTTGGGGTAAGTGTACTAGAAAAGCAGTGTATCAGAGAGTACAGGTGCTCTGTGTCAGATCCCACAGAAATAATGAGCTACATGCCATTCACGGGGGGTACCCCTGCAACAACCCCACCCCTTGCTTCCCTCCTCCCTCAACCTTCCTGGGCTACCGTGGCAGTGTCCCCCCCCATTTGTGTCATGAAGTTATAAAGAATGCAGGAATAAGAAACAGTGATTTGTTAGTGAGATAAAATGAGGGGGAGGCAGCCTCCCGGTACTATGACAGTCCAGGCAGAACATTAAGTAGTGCAGAGGAGAGGAGCCCAGCATGCTGCTGCTATGATAGTCCATGCAGTACAGAATCATTTTTTTTTACACAAGAAAGGGAGGGGACTGATTGAAGCTCAGCCCACAGTTGCTAGAATGAGGACAGTTACCAGCCATTCTGTACCATCTACTGGAAATGACAAGGAATCATTCCTATTTTCACCCAGGCGCCCTTAGCCAAACTCACCTGATACAAGCCATGAGTACTCACAGGCTGATGGCAATGACAGATATCAATCATATTGTACCATCTGCTTTTCACTGCTGCAGCATCGCGTCTACCAGCAGCATTCAGTAGACATAGGGTGACATTGAAAAAAGTCAAGAAACGATTTCTTTCCCTTTTCTTTCACAAGGGGCGGGGGGAGGGAGTAAATTGAGGAGCTATTCCCTGAACGACACCGGATAATGGGTTTGACCCTACAGGCATTGGGAGCTCAGCCAAGAATGCAAATACTTTTCGGAGACTGCTGTGGACTGTGGGATAGCTGGAGTCCTCAGTACCCCCTCCCTCCCTCCATGAGCGTCCGTTTGAGTTTCTGGCTTCCCGTTACGCTTGTCACGCAGCACTGCGTAGCCTGTAGATTTTTTTTTCAAACGCTTTGGCATTTCATCTTCTGTAATGGAGCTCTGATAGAACAGATTTGTTTCCCCATACAGCGATCAGATTCAGTATCTCCAATACGGTCCATGCTGGAGCTCTTTTTGGACTTGGGACTGCATTGCCACCCGTGCTGATCAGAGCTCCATGCTGGGCAAACAGGAAATGAAAATCAAAATTTCATGGGGCGTTTCCTGTTTACCTGGCCACTGCATCCGAGCTGAGATTGCTGTCCAGAGTGGTCACAGTGGTGCACTGTGGGATACCGCCCGGAGGCCAATACCATCGATTTGCGGCCACACTAACCCTAATCCGATATGGTAATACCGATTTTAGCGCTACTGCTCTCGTTGGGGAGGAGTAGAGAAACCAATATAAAGAGCCCTTTATATCGATATAAAGGGCCTCGTAGTGTGGACGGGTACAGCGTTAAATCGGTTTAATGCTGCTAAAATCAGTTTAAATGCGTAGTGTAGACCAGACCTCTGACAAACAGGAGCTGCTTTTGTTTTGCAACAAAATATTTTTGCAACGAACTTTCATCCCACTTGTTTTGATTTTGAGAAACAAACTGGTTTAGTCTGAAGGGGATTTTCTGACTGAAATGGTTTCAATGTGACAGGGAAATTTACCTCCTCCTTTCTTGTAACAGATCTAATCCGCTTATACAAATCATAAGATCATAGGCCTAAAGTACTAACACATAAGAAATAAGTTGCTAACATAACCACTGCGGAACTGCACTCCCAGAAGGCAGTTTCGTTATACACAAACCATGATCATGCTGCTAGCATAAGGGAAAAATTCCCCTAAAAACCAGCTTACCACTGCCCTACAGTAACATATTAAAAGGCCTGCATTAGCATAAATAATCCAAGTATCACCATAGCAACAGCTGGCCAGAATTGGGAACTGAACACTGGACACTGAGTCTCAAGGGGCCTTACGAGGCAGGTCAGCTAGACCGCAAGTAGGGTAACTGATGTCAGGGTCTTCTGACAGTCATGAAAACATCCTGAAGGAAGTAAAAGATAAGAGCTTGCAATTTTACATATGTTATACCTACCATATAAGGATAATGTTAATTGCTCTTTGGAAATGTATGTCATATGATTGCCAAATAAGGTTATGATTTATGTGTAAGCAAATATGCTAATTTATAGTTTTACGCTTTATAAGCTGTGGCAAAAATCAGTTCGAGAGAGCGGCTTAACCCTTACTAGGGGACACGCTGTCTCTCCGTGTGTGCACGCATGTATTGATGATTTCTCAATAAAAGGAGCCTCAGGCTGTCTGATCAATTGACAAGGTGGTGGTCTTTTTCCCCGACAAACTGGTGCCGTGACTCGGATGCCACAAGTGTGCTTTCCTGGACCTGAAGATCCTCGGGCAGCCCGTCCCAACCCCGGGCCCACCAGGTAAGAGACCTTTTGAAATCTCTATGGGGTTTGGCGATGGACTGGGCCATGGGCTCTGGTTTGGTTCTCACCACAGGAATGTTAAACGTTGTTATATTATGGTCACTATTTCCAAGTGCTCCTATTATAGTTACCTCGTGGACTAGATCCTGTGCTCCACTCAGGATTAAATCGAGAGTTGCTTCTCCCATTGCAGGTTCTTGTACCAGCTGCTCCAAGAAACAGTTATTTAAAGTATCGAGAAATTTTGTCTCTGCATTTTGTCCTGAGGTGACATGTACCCAGTCAATATGGGGATAATTGAAATCCACCATTATTATGGAGTTATTTATTTTGATAGCCTCTCTAATCTGCCTTGGCATTTCATCCTCACTATCACTGTCTTTGACAGGTGGTCGATAAGAGATCCCTATTATTATATTCTTATTAGAGCATGGAATTACTATCCATACAGATTCTATGGAACATGTGGTTTCATTTAAGATTTTTACTTCATTTGAGTTTACATTTTCTTTAACATACAGTGCCACTCCCCTCCCCTCCCTACCCCCCGACTATGACCTGCTCTGTCCTTCCAATATATTTTGTACCCTGGAACGATTGTGTTCCATTGATTGTCCTCAGTCCACCAGGTTTCTGTGACGCCTATTATGTCAATATCCTCCTTTAACACGAGGCTCTCTAATTCACCCATCTTATTATTTAGACTTCTAGCATTTGTGTACAAGCACTTTAAAAACTTGTCACTGTTTATTTGTCTGCCCTTTTCTGATGTGTCAGATTCTTTTGTGTGTGAATGCTTCTCATCTGATCTGGCCCCTACTTTATCCTCTTCCAGCCTCTCTTCCTGACTAAAACTAGAAAATCTCTATCACTAGATTCTTCTCTAAAACAAGTCTCTGTCTGATCCACAAGCTCCTCTGCAGTCATTGGCTTTCCCCCATCTCTTAGTATAAAAACTGCTCTGCAACCTTTTTAATGTTAAGTGCCAGCAGTCCAGTTCCATTTTGGTTTAGGTGGAGCCCATCCTTCCTGTATAGGCTCCCCCATCCCCAAAGTTTCCCCACTTCCTAATAAATCTAAACGCCTCCTCTCTACACTATCATCTCATCCACACATTGAGACTCTGAAGCTCTGCCTGCATACCTGGCCCTGTGCGTGGAACTGGAAGCATTTCTGAGAATGCCACCATAGAGGTCCCGGATTTCAGTCTCTTTCTTAGCAGACTAAATTTGGCCTCCAGGACGTCTCACCTACTGTTCCTTATGTCATTGATATCTACATGTACCACGACCACTGGCTCCTTCCCAGCACTACACACAAACCTATCTAGATGCCTCGAGAAATCAGCAACCTTTGGACCAAGCAGGCAAGTCACCGTAAGGTTCTCCCGGTCATCACAAATCCAGTTATCCTTGTTTCTAATGATCAAATCTCCCATTACTAACAGCTGCCTTTGCTTAATGTCTGGGGTTTCCTCACCAGAGAGGAAACCTCAGTGCAAGAGGTGACCCCAACACCATCTGGAAGGAGGGTCCCAACTATGGGAAGCTTTCCCTCTGCTCCCACAGACTGCTCTCCTGCCCTGGGCCTTTCATCCTCCTCAACAGCGCAGTGGCTGTCTGACCGGAGGTGGGAGAAAGCTACAGTGTCCCAGAAAGCCTCATCAACATACTTCTCTGCCTCCCTTAGCATCTCCAGTTCCACCACTCTGACCTCCAAAGCCTCCATGTGGTGTCTGAGAGCCAGGAGCTCCTTGCACCAAATGTACACATACGCCACCCGCCCACAGGGCAGGTAATCATATATGCTACATTGAGTGCAATAAACAGGATAGCCCCCACTCTGCTGCTAGGTTTCTGCCTGCATTCTCTCTTACAGCTACCTAGGTTAACAACAGGGTTTTTGTTTCAACCAAGAAGTCTGTATTACAGCTTAAATGTTTTAAAGAGTGGCAAGAGTATCTCGCCCCCTTCCCACTCCCCTTCCAAATTCCCTCACGAAACTCCTCGTTAGCAGCCCTAGTCGCAAAGCTCCCTGGTTGCTTACTCACTGCTTTACAAAGCACTCCCCTATCACATACCTCCCCACCCCCAGCCCCTGCTGAAAGCCACCCAGGGTAGGGGGCTGAGAGCACCCCCAGGACCCAAGCCCACACCCTCAGCCCTGACTCCTGCACCCCCACACACATACCCAGCCCTCACACCCCATGCTTTGACTCCTGCACCCGCCCACATCCTCACCCCCACCCTGAGCACCAAATATGGGAGCTCCTGCACACACACCCCCACATTGCCATCTGCATCCCTCACACCAAAGGGAGCTGCCCCAGGTAAGCATTCCACACCCAAATGTCTTGCCCCAACCCTGAACACTCTCCTGCATTCTAAAACCTGGTCAGACCCTGCACCCCAATCTCCAGCCTGCTCCTGCACCCTAACTTCCTCCCAGACCCTGCACCCCCAGTCCTGACTCCTCACCCTGAACACCCTGCCCTCACTGACTCCTGCACCCCCTCTCACATGCCCAGCCCTTACTCCTTCACCCTTCACAAACACACCCCAGTTCCCTACACTCCGATTCCTGCAACCACCCATATCCCCTTCCCCCCCACATCCCAGCCCCCTGCCTCTCACGCACCCCTAGCCCTGACTCCTGCCCCCTCCATTCCCACCTGCATTGCTCGCATGAAACAGGAGCGGCTCCAGGTAAGAGCTTCACACCCCAACCCCCTGCCCCAGCCCTGAGCCCCCTCCCACACCTTAACTCCTGGCCAGACCCTGCACTCTAACGTTTTTAATTTTCTTTAATAATAAATTAAAAAGCACTTTACAAAAGTTAGCTAACAGTACAAACAATATTTGGAAAGATCATTAAGTGGTGCACCAAGACTCTCAGCAATTTTCAAGTGGTCTGTGGAAAAATCAGTTAGACTACAAAAACAATCATGGTACCTCATTTTATTTTCATTTACTTATTATTACTCATAGGAGGAGGATGAAAAAAAATGAATAAAAAATGGGGGTTGGGGATGATAAGAGAATGTTCTTTTTCTTGCCTGGGTCCCAAGGAGGGACCCCAAAAATGGAGCTGAGTACAGGGCCCCACTAACACTAAATCCGCCACTGAGCTTCCCTCTCTGGATACTCCCAGCCAGCATTCAAGGACACACGGACTGTCTGTGTGATAGGTAACTCTGGACCAGCAGCTCTGACTCCAGCAGCCTGCTTGTTACACCCCAAGCACATTCAGGTCTGGGTGGAGAAGGCTCAAGGTTTGAGAGGTCAGGGATAAGAAGCTTCTGTTGATTATGCCGCACCTAACCCTCAGTTTTACTTGAGCAAACATGAGATATTTGACGCTGTGCGATACGGCTCCTGTGCTCTGTTCCCAAAGTGTTCTGCAGCAGGGGAGGGTCTCTGACAGTGTGTGTCACTGGTATATTGGCGTGATGCTGAAACAGGGCAGAGTAGAGGTGGCATTGTGGGGCTGGCGTGAACCATCTCTCTTCATTTCCCCTTCCAAGAACCGAGGGGAGAGTAACCCTTACCTAGCGAGGTCACATTCTCATAGTTCTCCTGCATGACATCCCTGTAGAGGACTCTCTGAGTAGGGTCCAGCAGAGCCCACTCTTCCCTGGTGAAATACACAGCCACCTCCTCGAAGGTCATCGGCCTCTGAAAGAGCGAGAGTCCAACACTCAGTACCTGCTGCCCCACTCACAGCCCCCCTGTACATGGGGGACAGGAGCCAAACAGAAACTCTGGGTGGATTGCAGTCAGAGTCCCACCCCACCCTGCTCAGAGCATCCAGGAAACACCAGGGGGAGGGAACAAAGAGAGAACCCCTTCTCTCTCTCAGCAGAGCCATCACACACCTACTAGCCACAGACTGATTCAGGAGATGGAGCCCTTAGCAGGGTCCAGGGACAGCTCCCTGGTCAGAAGCCCAACACTCTCCCCATTCTGAAGAGCTGGATGTGAAGGGAGGGGAATCTCCCCTAAGCCTCACTGGGTGGGTGCCCCCTTCATATCTCACAGCAGCCGCTGGTTAGGCAGGTCGGGCTCCAGCACTACGAGTCTGGTCAGTTTTCCCAGCTCCATGGAGCTAGGTTATTTTCTGCCCCACAAACTAAAGCATTTCCACCCTCGAACCTCCTGGGTCTGTTCCTAGAATCTAGGCCACTTATTAACTAACTCCCAGCAGGTTTAGCACACCCCTGTCCTGCTCCCTTTCTCCACCCTGTGCATTTTCTGCAAACCAGACTGTGCAAACCTTCCCATCTCTGGGGTATTTGCTGTCCCGCTCCCTCCTGGAGAAGCCCACCAGCAACTCCCTGATAATACCTACCTGAACTGGCTCCTCTGCAGCCATTTCTCTACCCTGTCCAACGAGAGGACGGGATGAACTGGAGCGAAACATGGACATTATTCCGCAGCCTGGCAGGGTGAGAAGGGCAGTTCTGAAGGTTTCAGAACAGGCTTTAATTCATTTCACAGCATGATTCCCCCAGGCCCTTTCCATGCAGACCGACGCCCTAGAGTCTGCCATGCTGAGAAAGGCTTGATATCTTTTTACAGTGTAGACCTGGCCTCTCCGGCCAGGCTAAGCCCACAGAGACATTTTAACCTTTCTCCCTCCCCGTCCCATAACAAAATCTCTGAACACAAGGCTAGAAAAAAGCAGAACCAAAGGAGTCACTGTGGAGGATTCCCTCAGACACTGACCCCACGGCAGCCACACCCCAACAGTGGGAATATGGAGTCAGGAACTTGATTCTTCTCTGTTTGATTCTCATCTTTTCTACAGGAAAATGACTCTATCCAGGGTGCAGCAATACATCTTTCTGGGCAGATTAGAGATCTGGAAATCTCTCTCCAAACTCTTCTCTCCCACGGCCCCTTTCAGTCTCTCTTTCTCCTTCTATCACATTTCCCTGTCCCCGCTCCCTGCTCGTCTGGTAGAAAAGTCCCATTCCTGGGTAGTTTGCTCCCTCATTGCTGGATTTTATCCTGCAATTGCTAATGGGATGAGAAATGAGGGGTTCTGTTTGCGTGGAGTCATTTTAAGGCCAGACCCCAGCATTTTCCCTTCGTTCCTTTCAGATACTTGGAATGTCTGGCTCAGAAATTAGTATTAACAGGGCCCAGGGCTGCCCTAGGGGGCTAGTACCAGCTGGAGAATGTCATCCCCTGGGCCAGGCAGAGAAGCAGCTTTAATTAAGGTCACTTTCCAGCACAGAAGCCCGCTGGGGGAGCAGCAGCTGTCAAGCCTGGTCTCCCAGATCACAATGGAGGCTGCAGCATCTGACCCAGGAAGCTGAACCCCAATATCCTGAGCAGAGAGGGACAGAGCGTTTGAGCAGCTTCCCTCCTTTAGCTCTCCGGGGAGAGCAGCTAATGAGAGCCCCTCCTCACAGGGAGAATTGCTGATCTCATTTGCCCCACTGTCCATCTGGAGTCACTCCTTGTCTTTCCATGCAGTGACTCTGGATTAACAATGGTCTCAATGACACCAGATTTCAGAAAGAATGAGTCCAGAATGCTGTGGAAGAGACCATTGTGTGGCAGTGCTGACCTCCTTCCCACCTCCCTCACCCCCCAGATCTAGGACAAGGACTGGGGACACAAATTTTCTAAATGGAATCAAAAGTTCCTGCAGTTTTCAAAAGAGGAGAAAAGCAAAATCTGTGATTTCACACTAACAGTGTTTGCTAAGTGGACAGAAAGTTATCCCAATGACAGGGCACGTGACAGGGGAATGCCGGGCAGTGCTTGGAGCCAGGACTTTGGCACAAGTTGATCAGAGAGAAGGATCATGGTTAGTAGAAGTTCCCACAGCCAGGGTCCCACCTGAGACTGAACCCCAGAGTCCCTGGCCAGGGACCCCAGATCCCTCTCAAAGCCCCACCAGCCAGGGAATCCCCACCAGACCATGACTGTCAGGTTGGGAATCCCAAAGGGTCCCCCCCCCCAAGAGCCCCAGTTCCTCAATGCCTGCCTAGGACCCCTCCACACACACACACACACACACACCACCACCAGCAGGATCTGCCCTGCCATTTGTTTGAGACTCCCTCTTCCACCCAGCGGGTCCCCTTGATGTTTTACAGTGGGACCCCTCACTCTGCTTCCCTGGCATCCCCTGACCTAGTGCCAGGGATCCCCTTCCCCACCTCTGCGCACTGGGCATGGCAATGATCCCAGGAGCCAGCCGGGGAAGCCCACACAGAGCCCCTGGCACAGAACCAGGCTCTCTCTAAACCCCTGTCCCGCCCCCGCAAGAGACACCCACCCCTGCTGTTCTGCAGCCAACAGGCTCCCAGCGATACCCACCTCCAGGACCCATAGCCTCAGGGATGGGCACATCACAACCATCCCCCATAACCCCAAACCTCCACAACCCACCAACCTGACTAGGATACCCCCTGCCCAGCTACCCAGAGTCCTCCCCCTACCACAATGCCCCTTCAGCTGCAATCTCCCCACACAGCCCCACTCCGCACACAGCAACACTGTTACCTCACAGTGCCTGATAAATGAATAGAAAGTTATCACTGCTCCCTGCTGGCCAGTCACACAGGCAGAAGGAGCCCTGGGGGGTGCTTCTTTAACAGGACAATGGAAGCCCTAGAGGGCAAGAAAGGTCCATGGCCTGTCACTAGCAAATAATGGCCACCATGGATCCACCCCAGAGGTGGCTGCATCTTAGCACAGGGAAAAGCAACCCATCATATTCAATTAGAAATAAAACTACTAAAGAGAAGTGGGGCAAATGTTTGGGTTATTCTATATCAATCTTTGAGATTGTCATAACCTAGTCCCAGATTTGGACCTTAGCGTCCAAAATATGGGGGTTAGCATGAAAACCTCCAAGCTTAGTTACCAGCTTGGACCTGGTAAAGCTGCCACTACCCAAAAAATTAGAGTGTTTTGGGGCACTCTGGTCCCCCCAAAAACCTTCCCTGGGGACCCCAAGACTCAAATCCCTTGAGTCTCACAACAAAGGGAAATAAACCTTTTCCCTTCCCCCCCTCCAGGTGTTCCTGGAGAGATACACAGAAGCAAACTCCGTGAATCTAAACAGAGGGAGTCCACCCTCTCTATTTCCAGTCCTGGAAACACAAGCACTTCCCTCTTCACCCAGAGGGAATGCAAAGTGAGGCGAGTAAATCTAACACACACAAATTTCCCCCTGACTTCTTCCTCCCACCAATTCCCTGGTGAGCACAGACTTAATTCCCTGGAGTTCCCCACTAAAAAAAAACTCCAACAGGTCTTAAAAGAAAGCTTTATATAAAAAGAAAAAAATACATAAAAATGGTCTCTCTGTATTAAGGGAACAAATACAGGGTCAATTGCTTAAAAAAATATGAATAAACAGTCTTATTCAAAAAAAAATACAATTCAAAGCACTCCAGCACCTATAAACATGTAAATACAAAAGAAAAAAACAATAACCCCTATTGTTTTTATGATCTCTGTACTCACAACTTGAAAACAAAAGATTAAAAAGCAGGAAATAAAATCCCCTCATAGCCAAACGAGAGTCAGACAGAAGACCAAGAACAAAGGACTCACACACAAAAAACCCTCCACCCAGATTTGAAAAAGTCTTGTTTCCTGATTGGTCCTCTGGTCAGGTGTTTCAGGAACTTCTTTTTAGGTGTAGGAGACATTAACCCTTAGCTATCTGTTTATGACAGAGATACGCAGAGACAACCTGTCACAAACAACATTTGATAACATGAGAGAAAAACACCAAGATTGGAGGGGATTTGATGTTGCTATTAAATAACTAGTGGAAAAGGGGGACTGTTGGACTGCATTTTATATGATTGTCCAATACATAAACAGAATGTAATGCCCCCCACCCCCCGGGCCAATATTCACATGAGCAGCTCAGAGCCCTTTGAGGAGCTGATTTAAAGGAGGGCGGGAAGCTGGAAGGCTCCCTGGCCAATGGAAGGGGGCAGCAGGGAGATTGGGAAATGGGGTCTGGGCAGTCTCCATGGGGGATGTGCTCCTCCCTTCCCCGCCCTGGCAGAGAACGGACATCTCATCCCATCCCATCCCCACTCCAGGGGGAGCCATGTTCTGGGGAATGACTCAGGGCAACAATTTCCCACCCGAACAAGGACAAATCGCTGCAGATAAAATGGGTGGGAAAATTCACCCCCCATCGGAGAGATTTTAAATTGACATTTGAGAAGTATGGAGAGAAAAGGGAAAATCAGAGGCAATTAGAGAGCTGATCATTGGCGGGGGGGGGGGGAATCTCCCTTGATTTTATAGCCACGTGTGATAATGAGAGAGCAAAGGGGAAATCTTGAGAGAATGTGTGTGTGGGAGGAAGTGGCAAAAACAGGGACAGG
Organism: Gopherus evgoodei; assembly: GCF_007399415.2. Taxonomy (NCBI): domain Eukaryota; kingdom Metazoa; phylum Chordata; order Testudines; family Testudinidae; genus Gopherus; species Gopherus evgoodei. Next base: position 3,677,023 of record NC_044342.1, read on the forward strand.
ATCCAGTTAACTCACCTCCCTCCCCCACCCGGGAATGTCCTGGCTGCACAGAGACAGATCTACCCCCTCCACCCCAGTGACCTCCCCCTCCCTGCAACTCCGGCTTCTCCCCACAGACACGCCCCCACACCAAAGGGAGGGGCTCTGCCAGCGCCTCCCCCTGAGCTCAACTCCTGCTCCTCCCCCCAGCCCGGATTGTGCCCTTTAGCCCCCCACCCCGACCCTGCCTCCAGCTGCCTGACCGCCCCCCGCCCATCAATTTTCTGCTCAGCGCCGGCCCCCCGCCGCTCCCTGTTACTCCCCCGCCCCGCTCCAGCCCCGCCCCCAGCGGAACGTTACAGCTGGTCCGGGCAGAGGGAACGGCAGAGACTTCAGCGGCTGTTACTGGGCATGCGCAGTGCCCGGGAATAGCACATTGCTATTGGGAGCGATTTAATACACCGGCCCCACCCGCCGGGCCCCGAGCTCCCCCTCGGCCTCCCCGCTGGGACCCAGGCTCCGCCCCCTCGCCGGCCCTCGGGCTGTCCCAGGCTCCGCCCCCCCGGGCCGGGCCCCGGGGTCCGCCCCCACATACACACGACGGCCGGGCACCAGCCTCTGCTCCCCCGCCGGGCCCCGGCCCCCCCATCCCAGCGGGGCGGGTTGATCCTCCTGCTGCTCCACTGGGTCCGAGGCAGCTCCAAGGCTTCTCCCAGACTCCTCGGGGCAGAGTCACTTTGCCGCCCCCCCAGCAACCCCCCCCCCGGGTCTCTCACTCCCCGGGGGCTCCGGGTCACAATGTCCCACCGCCCTTCCCCTGCCTGCAGCTCCGGCTTCTCCCCTCCCCTCCCGCCAGCCACACCAAGGGGAACCCCCGGGGCCCAGTCTCTGTCTCCACCTGGATCCCAGCGTGGCCAGGGGCAGATTTTGGCTGCAGCTGAGAACAGCGGCTCGGCTCTAGGCTGGGCCAGAGTCTCTCTCCCAGGAGCAGCCCCACCCTGGGTTGTGCCAGAGCCCCGCCCCCAGGAAATGCCCCGCCCCCGAGCTGAGCCAGAGCCCCGCCCCCAGGAGCTGCCCGCACCTGGGATGTGCCAGAGCCCCGCCCCCTGGAATTTCCCCATGTTGGGTCTCTGAGCTTTGTTCTCCTGCTGCCTTCTTCCCAGCACCCCCTGCTCCCAGCTGCTCCCTTCCTGTGTCTGCAAACACCCCCCTCCCCCTGGGGCTGGCTGCAGTGCTCGCTGAGGCTGACTCCAGTGGCTGAAGTTGCCTCCATCTCTGCTTCACCGGGGAGTGGGAGACGGAGGAGGGACGAAGGGAGGAGACGATCCCAGGGTGTGAAACCAGAATCAGGAAGCAGGGAAAGAAGGACTGTTTGGAAAGGTGTTTTTTTGCAAGGGGAATTGATCCAGATGGAGTCAGAAGAAGTTGGGCAGCAGAGGCTCAGGGAAATTGAGGGGAAACCCCTGGGTGTCTCAGTGTTGGCCAGGGTTTGTACAGCACCTTGCATAATATGGGGTCTCACTTCAGTCATGGTCTGTGCAGCACCTGGGAGCCCTGATGTCTGTTTCCTGATCAAAGGCGCTGGGAATGGAGAGAGGGAAACCTCAGCACCTGAAGGTTAATGCAGCCCTGTGTGCAACCCCTGCTAGGGTGATCCGACAGCAAATGTGAAAAATTGGGACGGGGGTGGGGGTAATAGGCACCTATATAAGAAAAAGACCCAAAAATCGGGACATCCAGTCATGCTAGTCCCTGCTGTTCTCATAAGGGGTCGGCTTAGAGAGGGTTTGGCTACACTTGCAGCTGTACAGCGCTGGGAGTTAAAGCTGTCTTCCTACAGCTGTGTAGGGAAAGCGCTGCAGTGTGGACACACTGACAGCTACCAGCACACTGTCATGGCCACATTTGTAGCGCTGTTGGGAGTGGTGCATTATGGGCAGCTATCCCAGCGTTCAAGTGGCTGCAATGTGCTTTTCAAAAGAGGAGGGTGGGGTGGAGTGTGACACGGAGCATGGGGGAGACAGAGTGAGTGGATTTTTGGAGCTGACACTGTGTCAGCTCCCTGCCTGGCAAGTTCAAGCCCCCTCCCCCACCCCTCTCTCATTCACTAAATGCAAATAGCCGCCTTTGTTTTTTTCCTCACAGACCAGATAAGCCGCTGATCCAAAACAGACCCCCCCCCCGTGCCCACCCGGCTGCTTCTCTCCTCAAGCAAACACCAGCTGTGGGTGTTCCAAAGGGATCCCCCTGCCTCTGCTCATTCACTGCAAACAGTAACTGTGTTTGGTTTTTAGATAAGCAGCTCCGGGAGCCTTGAGCTCACAACAAAACAAACAGAGGCATCACACCAAAACAAAGAGCGTTATCTCTACTTAAAAGCATTATGGGAAGGTTCCGGAGGTCAGTGACAGCGTAGTAAGATTAATCACTGTTTACACTGGCACCCCAGCGCTGCAGCACCAGCTCTGTTCTCTTTATTCCTCTCGTCGAGGTGGAGCACATGCAGCACTGTAGCCAGGGAGATACAGCGCTGTATGTGCCTTGCCAGTGTGGACGGGGAGTAAGTTACAGCGCTGTAAAGCCACCACCTGCACTGTAACTCTCCAGTGTAGCCAAGGCCTGAGTTGTAGTAATAATAGCAGCCAAGAATCCGGTGGCACCTTATAGACTAGAAGACGTATTGGAGCATGAGCTGTCGTGGGTGAATACCCACTTCGACAAATGTAACAACAGTCCCATATGGGCTAGTGGTCAGGATTCCTGGTTTTCATCCAGGTGGCCTGGGTTCAACTTCTGGTGTGGGAAGAGTGCAGAGCTTTTGCCCAGAGTGGAGGCAGGAAATGAAAGGAACAGGAAGGGATCCTGCCAGCAGGGGAGTTAGACAGTGTGGGGAGGGGACCCAAGAAGTGGGGGTGGGGCAGTGGTTTGGGGGGATATGAGGGAAGGATCCCAGCAGTGTGGGAAGTTGACAACCTGGAGAGCACAGGCCTGGCATGGGGACCTGGAAGAGTGAATGTGTCCCTCTAAACCCATCAACTGCAGACTAGGCAGGCTTGGAAGAATTGCGTATTTGTTGGTAAATGTCAATTTCTGTGTAAACACACAACCCAATGGCAAAATATTTCCATCAATAATCATCAAAATTGACAGATGGGCAAAGTAAGAAACATGCTGCTTGAGAACTTATCATGTTGTAGGAGCAGCAGTGATCTGTATGCTCTGTATAACCTGTATGCTCAAAAGGTCTGTTAAACTCCCCCCCTCCCCAGCTTGTGTCCTTTCCCTCTTTGAATGCCTGTGAAGTGGCTTTCCCACTCTCCTTTGTACCTCCAGTGAATGCCCTTCACCCGACCCATCTGGCCAGTGGTTCGCTGTGTTACATTCTATTGTACCTCAGGGAGACTGATCTTCATCGCACCGTCCATCGCTGCGCTGTGGGACACTTACCTTAAAAGATCCTGACATCTCCACTGCCAGGCCTGTCCTGGGAGCATGACACCCTCCCCCATCCCTTCTTTTGAGCTTAGCTATCAAGCTAATAAATGTGCTGCTTTCTGCCAAACTCTGGGGTGGAGGGGCGTTATTAGTCCTCTCTAAGCTTACTAACTGACCCAATTTTGGGTAACACAAGCAACATTGTTTGATCTGTTATTGTACCAAAGTTGGAGATGGTTGTCTATAAAGGAGGGTGAAGACTAAATGCCTCTGATGAGAATGGGATTTGAACCCATGCAGGCAGAACATAATGGGATAGCAGTCCATCACCTTAACCACTCGGTCACCTCATCTGAGCTGTCAAAAAATGGACAGGAGGAGAAATCTAAGGCCGGCAGAGATAGGGACACTAAGGAGTTTTTAAATACTAAGCATAAGCAGGGTCTGAATGAGCTCCCCTCTCTCACCTAGTGAGGAGCTGGGGAAAGACTTCAGGAACAGACCGTGTTTGCATAGACACACCTACTCTGCCTAGCTATGCAGCATGATGGGGCCGCTTCCCCAAAATGACCAGTTTGGGATGGTCTTGGGTTACAAATCACTTTAGGATTGAGTGGAATGAAATGTTATTCTCCTTCCTGTATGAGTGAAGGGCAGCAGAACATACCTAGTCCGTCCTGATGGAGGGGTAGGTGAGTGAGGAATAGCTTTTATTGGACTGCAGAGAAGTGATTGAGGACGTCACCCTAAACCAGTGGTCCCCAAACATTTCACATTGTGCCCTCTTAGCCATGGCTGTGGCCCCTCGGAAGCCACGGTCAAGAATCGGGGCTGGGAGGAGTGGGGCTGTTGCTTGCTGGGGAGAGGGGTGCGGACAGGGGTACAGGGGTCGACGCCGAGCTGGGAGCCAGAGTCTCAGGCTGAGGGTGGGGTTGGGGAAGAGCTGTGGCAGAGCGGTGCTGAGTGATGCTCCCTCCCTGCCCTCCATGTGGGCTGGCTCAGGTCCTAAGGTGCCCCCATGAATGTTCCCCTGTATCCCCCTAGGAGTTGCATCCCACATTATGGGGACCACTGAACCCTACTTGCTAAGCCGGGGCTAGTGATGCCAAACCCTAGGGAAAGGGAGAACAAGTGTGGGGGCCCCAGCACCAGAACCATGTCCCTACCTTCTGTCTGTGGCTCTACCCCCTTCCACCTCTTCCCCCCATGGCCCCATCCACTGTCACCTCTGTTCCACCCCTTCCCCTACCAGCCCCACCCTATCACTCTTTTACCCCTGCCCCGCTGTGGCCCTGAGACCAGAGAAGCTCTGTGCCCCTGCTGCAGCCCCCGGGCTGTAGCAGGGAGTGGGAGCTCCTCCAGCCCTGGGGCTGACATAGGGGAGACTTTTCCAGGGGGACCTAACTTGGCCAGGGCCCCTGGTCATGGGCCCCACTGTCCCCTTGGCAATGCAAGGTTTGGGGAGGCTGAGCCCCCTTGTCATAAACAGATAGCTAAGGTTTAATGTTCTTTTACCTATAAAGGGGTAACACCAGTAACCTAAAACACCTGACCAGAGGACCAATCAGGAAACAAGACTTTTTCAAATCTGGGTGGAGGGAAGTTTGTGTGTGAGTTCTTTGTTCTTTGTCTTGTGTCTGTGGCCTCTCGGCTATGAGAGTGATTTTTCTATCTCCTGCCTTTCTAATCTTCTGTTTCCAAGTTGTAAGTACAAAGATAATAAGACAATAAGTTTATATTGTATTTTTTGTATTTACATGTGTGTAGTTGCTGGAATGTTTAAATTGTATTCTTTTTGGATAAGGCTGTTTATTCATTTTTTTCTTTTAAGCAAATAACCCTGTATTTATCACCTTAATACAGAGAGACCATTTTTATGTCCTTTTCTTTCTTTTTATATAAAGCTTTCTTTTTAAGACCTGTTGGATTTTTTCTTTAGTGGGGACTCCAGGGAATTGAGTCTGCAGCTCACCAGGGAATTGGTGGGAGGAAGAAGTCAGGGGGAAAATCTCGTTGTGTTAGATTTACTAAGCCTGACTTTGCATACCCTCTGGGTAAGGGGGAAGAGAGATTAGCTATCTCGGTACTTCTATTTCCAGGACTGGAAACAGGGAGGGGGGAGTCCCTCTGTTTAGATTCACGGAGCTTGCTTCTGTATATCTCTCCAGGAACCCAGGGAGGGAACACCTGGAGGGGAGGAGGGGAAAGGGAAATGGTTTATTCCCCTTTGTTGTGAGACTCAAGGCATCTGAGTCTGGGGGTCCCCCGGGGAAGGTTTTGGGAAGACCACAGTGAGCCAGGCACTGTATAAATCCCTGGCTGGTGGCAGCTTTACCAGGTCCAAGCTGGTAACTAAGCTTGGAGGTTTTCATGCTAACACCCATATTTTGGACGCTAAGGTCCAAATCTGGGAAAAAATGTTATGACACCCCTCCCCCCTGAGCCTCCATTACGAGCCGCCCAGGCTACCACTGCTCAGTGTGTGGCCAGTCTCTGTGTTTTCTGCTGCTCGTTCTGGGGAGCCTGGCCGGCCTTAGGGGTGGTGCCCCCCGACAGCCGCCCAGGGCTCCAGGGGTCAAAGGGCACCGTGTGGCAGTGCAAAGGTGCTCACTGCTCTCCCCTGCCCCAATGCTCCTCCATGGGTCCATAGAGGTTTGAGGGGAGTGAGGAGCAACCCTATGTGCTCCATGCGTCCTGGTCACTTTTCCCACCTGGGCTGTGCTGTGAGGGGAGCATCAGAAGCTGCTGCTTTCTGCCCTCCCGCTATGCAGCCCAGCTGAGGAAAGTGACCTGGATGCAGGGAGCTCGGATGATCTCACTTCTTGCCCCCACATCCCACAGCCCCTAGGGGTGCCCAGATGAGCAGCGTTCCAGGGAGGAGTGGGGGGCAGCAATGCCAGCTGCTCCATGCACACAGGTCAGTCTCCCCATGTGGGTGCAGGAGGGGGTGCAGGGGTTTCTGTGATGCCTATTCTATCAATATCGTCACTCAATACCAGGCACTCAAATTCAGCCGTCTTAGTACTTAGACATCTAGCGTTTGTATTTAAGCACTTCTAAAATGTGTCCCATTTTAGCTGTCTGCTATTACATGATATAATTGAGGGAGACTCTTTCATTTCACTGTTTCTCATCAGAACCTACCTGTACATTATCATCTTCCATCCTCTCCACCTTACTAGGCTATAGAGAATCCCTGTGAATAGTTCCTCTCCTATCGGATGTCTCTGTCTGAACCCTGTGCTCCTCAGCGCCTGTCGGCTTTCCCCAGCTCTGAGGCTGTGTCTACACCGCGCACCTTACCAAGGTGCAGCTGTGCCACTCTAACCATGCCATTGTAAGGTGCGCTGTGTGGCCGTCCTTATCGCTGGGAGAGAGCTTCCCCGGCAACAAAGCCAAACTACCTCCAATGAGGGGCAGGAGCTTCGTCACCGGGAGCACAGCTCCACCTATGAAGTGCTGTTCACACTGCCGCTTTTCATGGCTCAAATTTTGGCATTTGGGGAGTGTTTTTTTCTCACCGCAGAGAGACAAAAATTTTAGCAACAAAAACTAAAATTAAAAAAAACTCCTCTGCAACCTATTTAATTTTACCTTTATACAACCTTTATACTGCCTCCAGTTTTGGTGTCCTCATTTTAAAAAGATGTTGTGAAATTGGAGCTAGGGCAGCAAAGAGCCACCAAATGTTCTGAGGGCTGGAGAAAAATGCCTTCCAGTGAGCTATTGAAAGAGCTCAACCTGTTTAGCTTATCAAAAGAAGATTGAAAGGTGATTTCATTGAAGTGTTGAAGTGCCTTAATGGAGAGAAAAGATTGGGTATTTACGGGCTCTTGAATGGAGCAGAGAAAGGCATAACAAGACCCAATGGCTGGAAAGTGAAAAGAGACAAATTCATATTACAACTAAGGCACAAATAGTCAACAGCGAGGATGATTCACCACAGGAACAAGCTACCAAGGAAAGTGGTGGATTCGCCATCTCCTGATGTCATTTAATGAAGACTAGATGCCTTTCTGGAATGTGTTTGCCCCCAAAGTAGCTGTTGTGTCATACAGGAGGCCTGTGATATGCAGGTTAGACGCTCTAATGGTTTCTTCTGACCATGAAGTCGACTAATTTCTGAAAAACTGAGTGTAGCATTGGGAGCAGCGTCTGATGTTTTCCTGTCTAGCCGGCTTGCTGCCTAGAACGAATGCTCCTTGAGTGGGGTGATCCACAGGGAATAGCTCAAACCTCCAAAGTGCCTGGCCAGGGGCAAGACATTAGCCCAGCAAGGGAGGGGTGTGGCAGTGACATCACAAAGGCCTTTTGCAGGACCTGAGACTATTGGTCATAGGTGGTGGGGAGGTGGTGACCTCACAGAGAGATGCTGACATCAGCCAGGCAGGACAGGGGCGAGGGGCCAGTGAAACCTCAGAGACCCCTGTGGCTTTGCTTCAGCACGTTTCCTTCTCCAGGTCTCTCTTTGAGGACTGAGAGATTATTTGGGGTCATGGACGTGAGCGCCAGGAGGAACCTCTTTCGAGTTTCCTCCTTCCCTTTTAGTGATTTTACTAGAAAACAGCCGTCCCTGTTTAGAAGGTAAGAGCCTCCTGGAGGTTTGAAACCTGTTCAGTCTGATCTATCTGGTGACAAGTGAATTCTAGGCATGGAAAACACGAGCTTAAGGAGGCAGAATTTTATTGCGCATCTGGGATTTTGTCCCTTAGAATCACTGGGGACATTAGGGTTTGTCCTTTTTGTTTCACCTCTTCCTCCATCCCTCCCTCCTCTTCTTCTCTTGCTTCTTTTGTCCTTTCTCCTGTTCTCTTCCCAACAACAGGAAGGAGGGGTGTGTGTGTGTGTGTTGCGGGGAAGTCCTCTGCAGCTCCCACTATGGAAGGTCCACCCAAAAATGTGGGACTGAAATAGTGCTCGGGCAGTGATCCCCACCAGTGACCTGGGCCATCCTCTGGGCTCTCTGGTGAGAACCCTCAGCCTCCCGTCCTCAGTCTCTACCCTGATTGGATGAGCAGAGGGTTATTGACAGGGAGGAGACTCAGGTCCTTGTTGTTCTCTTTTAAGATCAAGTAAATAAGTCAGAACCAGTTCTATCTTTGATTAATTTTGCTGCTTCTCTGCATTAATTGTCTCTGAGCAGTTGATGATTCTCTCTAACATTTCAGTTCTCCTCAAATACTTGCAGAATAATTACTGTCACTGTTGTTGGTCTGGAGCTCATCTGAGAGCACAGTATTCAGGTCATTCAATGTCTGAAATTCAAGATCCGATGGTTAGTTTGAAAATCAGGGCTCTTCGGTCCTATTCCCAACACTGCCTCTGATGGGCTGTGTGACCTAAGACAAGTCAATTCTCCTTTCTCAACCTTAGCTTCTCCCTCTTTCAAGTAGGGATAATAATGATCCGCTCTTACCTACCTCATGGTGGGTGAAGGATGCGGATCCATTTGGGAGTGTCACTAGAAGTAGTGCATAATATGAGGTTTCCCATCATGTTTACTCAGAGCAGATTATGACATAATAGATTAGCTGAAATAGTCTATTTTATTTGTATTATTTTATTTGGAAATTGTTAATAGTAGCAATGACTTAGCTCAGATTGAAGCATCTTATCTAACGGTTGAGATGTAAGTGTCTCCTCTTTGTGTGCGAGGAGACAATTTAACACACTCTGACAAAGAGGAGATGCTTTTGTTTTGCAACAAAATATTTTTGCAAAGAACTTTCATCTCACTTGTTATGATTTAGAGAAACAAACTGGTTTAGTCTGAATGGGATTTTCGGACAGAAATGGTTTGAATGAAATTTTCCCACCATCTAGATTCCTGGGCTCTATCCCTGCCTCTGGGGTGTTTTCCTCTGTTAGAACAGGAGTCAGAACTGGTGGCTTCTCTTTCTGGCTCTGCCACCACCTTGCTGTGTAGGCCTTGGGTAGGTCACTTCCCTTCTGCCATCTGTCCAATGGGAACAGGAACAGTCCTCGAACTCTGGGCAGTTTAGAGCCCAAGTGAGATAGGGGGCGTTAGAGCCCTCTGTGAAGGAGAAAGGGGAGTTTCACAGTGTTTAGCAGCAAGAAATTCTAAAGTTTGCTAAAATGTCTAGTCTGTGGAAACAAGAAATGGTCAGGGCCAAACTGGCTGCAGGAAGGGCAGGGAGGATGCTGCTGGTGCGGGCAGGGCAGAAGGTGCAGGGCTGGCTGGAGACAGAGGCTGGCTGCAGGCAGGGCAGGGCAGAGGGTGCAGGGCTGGCTGCAGGCAGGGCATGGGGCAGGGCCAGTGCAAGGATGTTTCACTCCCTAGGCGAAACTTTCACCTTGCGCCCTCCCCCCCTGTGCCCCCACCCGTGGCAGCTCTCCCCCTCCACCCTGAGGCTCCCCTCTTGTGGCAACTCCCCCGCTCTGCCCTGCGGCACCCCCCTCGCCCCAGCTCACCCCTGCTCCGAGCACGAGCACCCCGAGCACGCCATGGCCGCTTCACTTCTCCTGCCTCCCAGGCTTGCGGCGCCTAAGCCTGCCAGGCAGTCAAGCACCCTCCTCTGAGCCACAGCAGCCCTGACAGTTGACAATAGAGGCACCTTAACCCCTGAGTTCCTTCAATGTGTCCCCCTCTGGAGTCCAGCTCCGATCACCAGATACTCGGGGTATGTCTATACTACCTGCCGAATCGGTGGGCAGCGATCGATCCAGCGGGGGTCGATATATCGCGTCTAGTGTAGATGCAACACATCGAGTGCTCTCCCCTCGACTGCTGTACTCCAGCTCAGTGAGAGACACAGGCAGAGTCTACGGGGTGCTGCAGCAGTCGACTCACCGCGACTGTGACATTATAAGTATAATCTAATATCTCATTGAAAGGTGACAGGGCCAGAAAGAGTTAATTAACTCACCTCACCGACTGATCTGACCCATGGGTGAACCTTAAGAACTGGTTAGCAAGATATGTAAATGAACAGAGCTTTGAAATGCAAGTCTGCATTGTTAAAGGTAGAAGGGGAGATGTTTGCTCAGGTCTTGTGATGTAAGCAAACAAGTCTTGTCTCTTGCTATAGTTTTAATTCAAAGAGCAAAAAAGGAATATTAACATTTATGATGATACTTGAGTGAAATAGTATTATTGTCTATGTGTCTCTTTGAAGGTTGTGGTAACCTGTATTTGAACTGTTTAATGAATAAATTACCCTGTACTAATTGCCAGGATGCTTGGAAGGAGAGTTAAGCCTATTGTTTTCTCAGGCCGAAAGGCTGCTGGAAATGTATAAGAACCTGGGACATGATCCTTCTTCATCTCAGATCTGCTTTGGGTTTCAAGAGGGGGAAACCTTAAGCCACAAGGATTGAGATCCCCAGTCATTGACTTCAGCCACACTGAATATGGAAATTGGATTATAACCTATGGACTATTTCTAAAAGGACTTTTGGCAACTACAATCTCATCTCTACTATGTATCTGAACCTCAAGAATTGAATTCAAGTCTATATGTCTATTAATCTTTTAACCAACACTCTCTCTCTTTTCTTTTCTAATACATTTTAGCTTAGTTAATAAGAATTGGCTATAGCATGTATTTTAGGTAAGATGTAAGTTATAATTGAACCTGGGTATGTGGCTGATCTTTTGGGATCGGAAGAATCTTTTCTTTTATATGATGAAGTAAGATTTTCAGGAATCATCATCATATCTGACAGGTGTGTCTGGACGGAGGCCTGAGGCTGGGTACTTTAAGGGAACTGCGTGGTTTAAACTTCTAAGTAACCAGTGAGGTACTACAGAAGCTGTTTTGTGCTGGCTTGGTAAACTTAAGTATTGAAATCACCATCAGCGTTTGGGATTTGTCTGCCCTGTTTTGTTTGCAGTTCACCCTGATTGAGTGACCTGAGCTGGCTCCCACAGGAAGCACCGTCACACCTACATCCAGGCTGTAGGGGTCTGGGGGATCTTAGGGGCCTTGGGGTGCACAGATACCTATGTCCAGGCCATAGGGGTCCCTGGGAGGCTTAGAGAGTTTTGAGGGGGACATAGATATCAATCTCCAGGCTCTAGGGGTCCCAGGGGGGCTTAGGGGGTTCGTGGGGGGCACATATTCCTACATCCAGGCTGTAGTGGTACCAGGGGGCTTAGGGGGATAGTGGGGGGCATAGATACCTATGTCCAGGCTGGAGGCATTCTGGGAGTCTTAGGGGATTTGTGGGGGCCTAAGATACCTATGTCCAGGCTGTAGGGGTATCAGGGAGTCTTAGGGGTTGGGGTGGGCACAGATACGTATGTCCAGGCTGTATCAGTCCCAGGGGGGGTTAGAGGTTCCATGAGGGGCACAGATATCTACGTCCAGATTGTAGATATCCCGGGGAGGGTGTTAGGGGGTTTCGGAGGGGCACATATACCTACGTGCACACTGGAGTGTCCCAGGGGGCTTATGGAGTCTATATGGGGTACAGATACCAATGTCCTGGCTATATAGGTCCCTGGGGGGCTTAGGGGGCTTGTGGGGGGCACAGATACCTACGTCCAGGCTGCAAGGGTCCCGGAGGGGCTTAGGGTCTGTCACGAAGTGTCGGGGAGTCCGGCCCTGCACCCCTCTTCCTGGGACACACAGTGACTCTCAGCCAGCCAGTAAAACAGAAGGTTTATTGGACAACAGGAGCGAAGGGTACAGCAGAGTTTGGAGGCAGAAGTAGGACCCCACAATCGAGTCCTTCTGGGGGTTCAGGAAGCTTAGTTCCCAGTTTGGGATTCCCTGAACTCCAACCACCCAGCCCAAAACCGAAACTGAACTAACCCAACTCCCTCCAGCCGGCCCCTTCCTGTGTCCAGCTTCCCGGGCAAAGGTGCTGACCCCTCCCCCCTGCCTAGCTCAGGTTACAGGCTAAGCACGTGTCCGGTCCTAAAGTCACCCTCTGCTCTCCCATCCCCCACACAGACAGTCCCTACTCCATCACAGTAATGCACAGAGCATTTCCCGCATGGAGCAACAGTGACACCTTGTGGCCATTCAGGGTAATGCACAGAACATCACACCTCTGTAGAGGCTGTAGAGCTCCCTGGGGGGCGTGGAGGTCGTGGGGGGCACAGATAGCTACGTCCAGGCTGGAGGCATTCCTGTGGGGATTAGGGGTTCATGGGGGACACAAATAGCTACCTCCGGGCTGGAGAGGTCCCTGGACGGCTTAGGGGGTTGTGGTGAGTACAGATACATACGTCCAGGTTGTAGTGGTCTCTGGGGGTTTAGGGAGTTGAGGAGGGGCACAGAAACCTACGTATGGTCTGGGGGGGTCCCTGGGGGACTTTAGGGGTTGTGGTTGCGCAGATACCTACGTCCCGGTTGGAGGGGGTGCTGGGGAGCTTAGGGGGTTTGTGTGGCGTACACACACCTACGACCAGGCTGGTGGGGGCTCTATCGGTCTTAGGGGGCTTGTAGGGGGCAGAGATACCTATGTCCAGGCTAGAGAAGTCCTGGGGAGGGCTTAGGGGGTTCCTGGAGGTTACAAATATCTACATCCAGGCTGGAGGGGTCTGGGGGTATTAGGAAGTTGTGGGGCAGGCACAGATACCTATTTCTAGGCTGTAGGGGTCCCGGGGTTGCTTTGGGGCATTTTGGGGTACAGATACCTACGTCCATGCTGTAGGGGTCGCTGGGAGGATCAGTGGGTTTGTGAGGGTGCACAGATACCGACCTTGGCACAAAAAGAGAGAATGTGCTAATGAAGTTCGCTGATGACACAAAGTTGGGGGGTATTGCTAACATGGAGAAGGACCGGGATATGATACAGGAAGATCTGGACGACCTTGTAAACTGGAGTAATAGTAATAGGATGAAATTTAATAGCGAAAAGTTCAAGGTTATGCACTTAGGAATTAATAATAAGAACTTTAGATATAGATTGGGGATGCATCAGTTGGAAGCAACAGAGGAGGAGAAGGACCTTGGGGTATTGGTAGATCACAGGATGACTATGAGCCGCCAATGTGATATGACCGTGAAAAAAGTTAATGTAGTTTTAGGATGCATCAGGCGAGGTATTTCCAGCAAAGATAAGGAGGTGTTATCACCGTTATATAAGGCGCTGGTGAGACCCCACCTGGAATACTGTGTGCAGTTCTGGTCTCCCATATTTAAGAAGGATGAATTCAAACTAGAACAGGTTCAGAGACGGGCTACTAGGATGATCCAAGGAATGGAAAACCTGTCATATGAGAGGAGACTCAAAGAGCTTGGCTTGTTTAGTCTAGCCAAAAGAAGGCTGAGAGGGGATATGCTTGCTCTTTATAAATATATCAGAGGGATTAATATTAGGGAGGGAGAGAAATTATTTAAGCTTAGTACCAATGTAGACACAAGAACGAATGGGTATAAACTGGACACTAGGAAGTTTAGACTTGAAATTAGACGAAGGTTTCTAACCATTAGAGGAGTGAAGTTCTGGAACAGCCTTCCAAGGGGAGTAGTGGGGGCAAAAGACCTATCTGGCTTTAAGATTAAGCTTGATAAATTTATGGAAGGGATGATATGATGGGGGAGCCTAATTTTGGCAAATGATCTTTGATTATTGCCAGATAAGTATGCCCAGTGGTCGGTGATGGGATGTTGGATGGGATGGGATCTGAGTTACTGCAGAGAATTCTTTTCTGAGTGCTGGCTGGTGAGTCTTGCCCACATGCTCAGGGTTTAGCTGATCGCCATATTTGGGGTCGGGAAGGAATTTTCCTCCAGGGCAGATTGCAGAGGCCCTGGAGGTTTTTTGCCTTCCCCTGCAGCGTGGGGCATGGGTCACTTGCTGGTGGATTCTCTGCAGCTTGAGGTCTTCAAACCACAATTTGAAGACTTCAATAACTCAGGCATAGGTCAGGGGTTTGTTATAGAAGTGGATGGGTACGGTTCTGTGGCCTGCTTTGTGCAGGGGGTCGGACTAGATGATCACATTGGTCCCTTCTGACCCTAGAATCTATGAATCTAAGAATCTATACTTACGTCCAGGCTATAGGGATCCTGGGGGGGCTTAGAGGTTTGTGGGGGGCACAGATACCTTCATCCAGGCAAGAGGGGTCCTGGGGGCCTTAGGGGGTTCGTGTTGGGCACAGATACCTGCGTCTAGGCTGGAGAGGTTCCGGAGGTCTTAGGGGGGTTGTGGGGAGCTCAGATAACTATGTCGAGGCTGGAGGGGTCCCATCGTGGCCTAGGGGATTTGTGGGGGGCACAGACACCTGCGTCTAGGCTGGAGGGGTTTTGGGGGTCTTAGGAGGGTTGTGGGGGCACAGATACCTATGTCCATGCTGGAGGGGTCCCGTCGTGGCTTAGGGGATTCGTGGGGTCAGAGATACCTACGTCTAGGCTGGAGGGGTCCCTGGGGGGATTAGGTGTGTTGGGGGGGAACAGATACCTATGTCCCAATTGTAGGGGGCCCTGGGTAGCTTAGGCAGTTTGTGGGGATCACAGATACAAACATCCATGCTGTAGGGGTCCCAAGGGTCTTTGTGGGGCTCTGGGGGGTCACAGATACCTACCTACAGGCTGGAGGGGTCCTGTGGGTCTTAGGGAATTTGTGGCGCGTACAGATGCCTACATCTGGGCTTGTGGGTTCCCTGGGGGGCTTAGAGGTTTGTGGGAAGCACAGATACCTTTATCCAGGCTAGATGGGTCCTGGTGGGATTAGGAGGTTATAGGGGGCACAGATACCTATGTAAGCAGAAGCAGGATGAACTCTACCCTGTCATCTGGTGGTGAATTATGGCAAGTGTGGAAAAGAATTTCAGGGGCTGATCGTGTTTGCATAGGCACACCCACTGCACATGACATGGCTATGGCAGCCTGGGATGGTTGTTTTGGCAGCTGTGGGATCCCCAGTTTATTTGTTGTTGGGGCGTGAGATGTGGAATGTTGTCACCCTGATTGTGTGGATGAGGAACTGTGAAACTGCTTTGAGACAGGGATTCTCACCATCAATTGAGTGGCACTCGCTAGACAAGGGAGTGAGCTCGTTGGGTGAGCCAGAAACACCCATTGCACCTTCTTCTCTTTTAACAGTTGAATAGCAGAGCTAGTTTTTGATTTGTTTAAGAATTGAAGTTCCAGGTTCCTGAGCTGAAATCTCTAAAGAGGCGTGCTAGCTAGTGTGGGAGTCTGAAGGTATATTGCAGAGCAGCTGATGGAGAAGAGCAGTTTGTGGGATGGTGGGAGTGGCCCATGGAGTGAGGTGAGCGAAGCAGTTTTAGAAGACAGCTGGAGCAGATCACAGATCGGCTGGCGGAGCAGAGCAGCTGGTGGGCGGAACTGAGCAATTTGTGGGGAAAGCGGAAGCAGAATCCCATGGAGAGGCAGGGCAGTCGGCAGTGGACCACGTAAGGTGCCCCTTTCTACCCAGGCTGGCAGGGGGAAAAACCCTGCAGATAGACTCTTGAACTCTGGGGCTGCGGGACTGTGGGTGATTTTGCGGTTGCTGGACTCTTGAAACATTTAAGGTATTGGACATTGGCGTCTTGGGGTGATTTGGGGTTGCTGGACTCAAGAGCCCAGGGAAAAGGACATGGCCTAGTTGAGGTGTTTTCCCAATTTAATGCTATGTTCTTTATCTCACGTTATTAAATGTTTTCTGCTACACCCAGACTCTGTGCTTGCGAGAGGGGAAGTATTGCCTCATTGAGGCATCTAGGGGTGCGTATGTAAAATTTTCCCATGTCACTGGGTGGGGGCTCGAGCTGGTTTGCATTACGTTGTAGGGAAGGGACCCCTATGTATTGAACCCAGTCCTTGCTGTTATCAATTCAGCCTGGCAGAAGGGTTCCACCTACGTCCAGGCTGTAGGGGTCCCTGGGGGGCTCAGGGATTTGGTGGTGGGCACAGACACCTACGTCCAGGCTGCAGGGGTCCCGGAGGGGCTTAGGGTCTGTCACGGAGTGTGGGGGAGTCCGGTCCTGCACCTCTCTTCCTGGGACTCACAGTGACTCTCAGCCAGCCAGTAAAACAGAAGGTTTATTGGACAACAGGAGCGAACGATACAGCAGAGCTTGGAGGCACAAGCAGGACCCCGCAATCGAGTCCTTCTGGGGGTTCAGGAAGCTTAGTTCCCAGTTTGGGATTCCCTGAATTCCAACAACCCAGCTCCAAACCAAAACTGAACTAACTCCCTCCAGCCGGCCCCTTCCTGTGTCCAGCTTCCCGGGCAAAGGTGCTGACCCCTTCCCCCCTGCCTAGCTTGAGTTACAGGCTTAGGTCCTGTCCCTCACCTAAAGTCACCTGCTGCTCTCCCATCCCCCACACAGACAGTCCCTACTCCATCACAGTAATGCCCAGAGCATTTCCTGCATGGAGCTACAGTGACACCGTGTGGCCACGCAGGGTAATGCACAGAGCATCACACCTATGTAGAGGCTGTAGAGATCCCTGGGGGGGCTCAGGGGTCGTGGGGGGCACAGATAGCTACGTCCAGGCTGAAGGCGTTCCGGTGGGGATTTGAGGCTTCATGGGGGACACAAATATATACATCCGGGCTGGAGAGGTCCCTGGATGGCTTAAGGGGTTGTGGTGAGACAGATACATGCGTCCAGGCTGTATTGGTCCCTGGGGGTTTAGGGAGTTGAGGAGGGGCACAGAAACCTACGTATGGTCTGGAGAGGTCCCTGGGGGACTTAAGGGGTTGTGGTTGTGCAGATACCTACGTCCCAGTTGGAGGGGAGCTGGGGAGCTGGGGAGATTATGGGGTTTGTGTGGCGTACACACACCTACAACCAGGCTGGTGGGGGCCCTATGGGTCTTAGGGGGCTTGTGGGAGGCAGAGATACCTATGTCCAGGCTGGAGAGGTCCTGGGGAGGGCTTAGGGGGTTCCTGGAGGTCACAAATATCTACATCCAGGCTGGAGGGGTTCTGGGGGTATTAGGGAGTTGTGGGGAAGGCACAGATACCTATTTCGAGGCTGTAGGGGTCCCGGGGTTGCTTTGGGGCATTCTGGGGTACAGATACCGACGTCCATGCTGTAGGGGTCGCTGGGAGGATCAGTAGGTTCGTGAGGGTGCACAGATACCTACGTCCAGGATATAGGGATCCTGGGGGAGCTTAGGGGTTTGTGGGGGGCACAGATACCTTCATCCAGGCAAGAGGGGTCCTGGGGGCCTTAGGGGGTTCGTGTTGGGCACAGATACCTGCGTCTAGGCTGGAGGGGTTCCGGGGGGGTTGTGGGGAGCTCAGATAACTATGTCGGGGCTTGAGGGGTCCCATCACGGCCTAGGGGGTTGTGGGGGGCACAGATACCTGCGTCTAGGCTGGAGGGGTTTTGGGGGTCTTAGGAGGGTTGTGGGGGCAGAGATACCTATGTCCATGCTGGAGGGGTCTCGTCGTGGCTTAGGGGATTCGTGGGGTCAGAGATACCTACGTCTAGCTTTGGCAGCTGTGGGATCCCCAGTTTATTTGTTGTTGGGGCATGGGATGTGGAGTGTTGTAACCCTGATTGTGTGGATGAGGAACTGTGAAAAGGCGGGGGTCGGAGCCGGTCTCTCAGCAGGGGAAAAGGAGGAGGGGTGGGGAGACGGTCTGCCTAGCCCCGGGATCTCCTTTACTTTGGCTGGAGAGGGCGGAACCGGCCCCGGGGCAGGCTGGGAGATGTAGTTCCTGACTCTCCCTGAACAGGAAGTTACGTTGGCGAGTGAGGTGGATCCGGACTACCAGCGCGCGCGGGCCGCTCCGGCTCTGCCTGGCTCGCGCGGGGTCGTTGGAGCCTCTCCCGGGACGGAGAAGGGTTTGTGCCCTTGGAGCTCTGGGCATGCGCAGATCGCGGCGGGAGAGCCCTTCATTAACCCCCTGTGGGGGCGGGCGGGGGCTGGGAAAGGGGCGGGTGGGAAATGTCTGTGCAGCCCGGACATGGCCGGGCGGGGAGAGCAGGTGACCCCCGAGGAGCGGGGAGAGAGAGCGGGGGGCTGAGATCCCTAGAGAGCAACGAGCAGCACCCAGGGTGACCTCCCCCTTCCCTCAAACCCCTGAGAAGTTCCCTGTTCCCCTCCCCCCATTGTGCCCCATTTTCTCTCCATTTCGCCAGTGTCCAGCTCTCATTGTGGCTGGTGGGGGTTTGAGGGGTATCTGGGATCCCTGGCCAGGGACTCTGCGGACTGGGTGCCAGGGAATATCTGGTGGGCTCCTGGCTGGGTTTGTGGGGGTGTCTGGGGACCCTGGCTGGGGGGTCTGGGCTCTGGGTACTGGGGGGTGTCTGGGGGCCGTTACTAACCCTGATCCTTCTCCCTGATCAGTTTGTGCCAGAATCCTGGCTCCAAGCACTGCCAGGCAGTCCCCGGCCAGGCCCAGTTACTGTCATAACTTTCTAGCCACTTGTCAAACACTGTGAGGTGAAATCACTGATGTTTCTTTTCTCCTCTCTTGAAAACTGCAGGAACTTCCAGTTCCATTGGGAATATTCATTCCCTCCCCCCCAGCCCTTATCCTAGATCTGGGGGTGAGGGAGGTGGGAAGGGGGTCAGCACTGCCACACAATGGTCTCTTCCACAGCATTCTAGACTCATTTCTGAACTCTGGTTTCATTGAGACCAATTTTATGCATCCGAAGCAGTGAGCTTTAGCTCACGAAAGCTCATGCTGAAATAAATTTGTTAGTCTGTAAGG
This sequence comes from Gopherus evgoodei, assembly GCF_007399415.2. Lineage (NCBI taxonomy): Eukaryota > Metazoa > Chordata > Testudines > Testudinidae > Gopherus > Gopherus evgoodei. The sequence goes on from NC_044342.1 coordinate 3,696,037, forward strand.
TGCCACAAGTATTCCTGTTCTTTTTGCGGATACAGACTAACACAGCCGCTGCTCTGAACATTGAGACCAATGTTAATCCAGGGTCACTGCGTGGAAAGACAAGGAGTGACTCAAGAAGGACAGTGAGGCGAATGGGATCAGCAATTCTACCTGTGAGGAAGAGCTCTCATTAGCTGCTCTCCCCAGAGAGCTAAAGGAGGGAAGCTGCTTAGATGCTCTGTCCCTCTCTGCTCAGGATATTGGGGTTCAGCTTCCTGAGTCAGATGCTGTAGCCTCCATTGTGATCTGGGAGACCAGGCTTGGCAGCTGCTGCTCCCTAGTGGGGTTCTGTGCTGGGAAGTGACCTTAGTTAAAGCTTCTTTTCTGCCCAGCCCAGGTGATGACTTTCTCCAACTCGTACTAGCCCCTTGTGGGAGACCTGGGCCCTGTTAATACCAATTCTACCACAGACTCCAGGTAACTGAAAGACCTCAGGGAAAGTGCTGGGGTCTGGCAAGAAAGTGACTCTGCACAAACAGCCCTTCCTCGTTTCTCCTCCCATTAGCGGTTGCCAGGAGAAAATCCAGCCATGGGAGAGCAAAACCCCCAGGAATGGGACTTTCCCAGCCAGAGGGGCAGGGAGAGAGGACAGGGGAAGGAGAGACTGAAAGGGGCAGTGGGAGAAATGAGTGGGGGGAGAGATTTCCAGCTCTCTAGTCCAGCCAGACACATGTATTGCTGCATCCCTGGGCAGAACCACTTTCCAGTGAACAAAACAAGGATCAGAGACAGGAAAAGCCAGTTCCTGACTCCATATTCCCCTGCTGGGGTGTGGCTGCCGTGGGGTCAGTGTCCGAGGGAATCCCTCACAGTGACTCCTTTGGTTCTGCTTTTTTCTAGCCTTGTGTTCAGAGACTTTGTTATGAGGTGAGGGGAGGGAGAAGGGAGGTTAAAAATCTCTCTGTGGGCTTAGCCTGGCAGCAGGGGCCAGGTCTACAGTGTAATAACATGCTTGATCTCTTTCTCAGCATGGCAGAATCTGGGGTGTCTGTCTGCAGGGAAAGGGCCTGGGAGAATCATCTGGTGAAATTAACTAAACCCTGTTCTGAAACCCCCACAACTGCCCTTCTCACCCAGACAGGTTGTAGAATGACGTCCTTTTTTTGCTCCAGCTCATTCCATCCTCCCAAGGGAGAGGGAAGAGAAATGGGTGCAGGGGAGCCTGTTAAGGTAGAGATTATCGGGAGGTTGCTGGTGGGTTCCTGCAGGGCGGGAGAGGGACAGCAAATACACCAGAGATGGGAAGATTTGCACAGTCTGCTTTGGAGGTTGGAGCGGGGCAGGAAATGCACAGGGTGGGGAAGGGAGGAGGACAGCTTGAGATAAACCTGCTGGGAGTTGTTTATTAAGTGGCCTAGATTCTAGGAAGAGACCCATGAGATTAGGTGGTGGAAATACCCTAATTTGTGAAACTGAGAATAACCCACCTTCATAGAGCTAGTCAAACTGACCAGACTCCCAGTGCTGGAGCCCGACCTGACTAACCAGCGGCTGCTGTGAGATATGAAGGGGGCACCCATCAGTGAGGTTTAGGGGAGCTGCCTCTCTCTTCATATCCAGCTACTCACGATGAGGTTATTGGGCTTCCTACCAGGGAGCTCTCCCTGGACCCTGCTAGGGGCTCCATCTCCTGTATCAGTCGGTGGCTAGTAGGGGGGTGATGGATCTGCTGGGAGAGACAAGGGGCTCTCTCTTGGTCCCCTTAACCTGGTGTTTCCAGGATGCTCTTTGCAGGGTGGGGGTGGGACTCTGTTAACTATGATCCACCCAGAGCTTGCATTTGATTGGTTCCTCTCCCCCACAAAGAGTGGGGCTGAGAGTGGGACATCACGTACTGAGTGTTGGACTCTTGCTCTTTCAGGGGCCGGTGACCTTCGAGGAGGTGGCTGTGTATTTCACCAGGGAAGAGTGGGCTCTGCTGGACCCCCCTCAGAGAGCCCTCTACAGAGATGTCATGCAGGAGAACTATGAGAATGTGACCTCATTGGGTAAGGATTCCCATCCCCTTAGTTCTTGGAATAGGAAATGAAGAGATAAGGTTCATGCCAACCCCACAATGCCACCTCTACTCTGCCCTGTTTCAGCATCACCCCAATATGCCAGTGACACACACACACTGCCACAGGCCCTCCCCTGCTGCAGAACATTTTGGGAACAGAGCACAGGAGCCGTATCGCACAGTGTCAAATAGCTCCTGTTTGCTCAAGTGAACTTCTTTGAGATGGGACGACCATATCTGCATGGAGTATTCGAGATGTGGGCGTACCATGGATTTATATAGAGGCAATAGGAGATTTTCTGTCTTATTATCTATCCCTTTCTTAATGATTCCCAACATTCTGTTCACTTTTTTTCACTGCTGCTGCAGATTGAGTGGATGTTTGCAGAGAACTATCCACAGTGACTCCAAGGTCTCTCTGTTGAGTGGAAACAGCTAATTTAGACCCCATCATTCTGTATATATAGTTGGGATTATGTTTTCCAATGGGCTGCAGTGTATGTTATCCTGACATCTAGTACTGCTGAGATCCTGAATTCAGTGATATCCCTGCCCTTCCTGTTCCCTTTCTCCACCGAACCCCACCAGCCCATGCTTCCTGTTCCCAGCTTCCCCAGGACTCTCTCTCTTTGTCTCTGTCTCTGGACCTCTCTGTCAGCAAGAAGCAGTGCCAGGGAGACTTGCCCTCTCTCTGGAGTCTTCGATTTCTGGGACATAGATTTACTTTCTCTGTGTTTTAGGAGACTCTTTGAAATTGAGTGCCTGTGATATTAACCACAGTGCAACCTGGACTGTTGAACAGCTCTGTCCCCTCAGTTCCCAAGCTGGGGTGCCTTTTCCACTGCTCTGCTGTGAGAGCAGCCACTCCTGGGCAGTTCACACACGGTCTCCAGCATGTAACTCACTCCCAGCTACACAGTTTTGAGTGCTGCTAGTCAGTGACTCACAAATTACAGTACCTCACAGGAGAACCCCAGAAAATTCTCTGCTCCCTGACTTTCCCCAGAAATGTGCATCTTTCCCTGTCCAGCACACTCCTGAACAACGCAAGCTCATATGAAGTCTGTCATTTCATCAGTGGAAAATGACGTGCGCCAGCCTTGTTATCCCAGATGAAGTTTCCAACACACTTTAATACAACCACACTGCTTAGATAAAGAATAAAACAAGATTGTTAACTATCAAAAAAAATTTTAAGATACAGATAATGAGGCATAAAGCTCAGAATTGTTTACAAAATAAATGCAAGATAAAACACTGAACTAATGTTTAAGTTAACAAGCTGAAACGGATTCAAGGCAAATGTTTCTGTCACCCTGTGCTGAGACAGGCTGGTTTTCCTTTCAGCCAGGACTCGGCCTAACCCACCTCTGCCGCCCACGTTCAGTTCTTCAGGAGTTGTCATGAGCAGAGGGAAAGGGGAGAGAGAGAGTGTCTCATGCATTTTCCTCACCTCTTTTTATAATTCAGTCCTTTGTACTAGAAACCACTTCAGTTCTCAGCTCAGTCACGGTGACAGGCTGTCTGTTGGAGATGTGAGAATTGTGCGGGAAAGTCTACAGAAAGAGCTTTGGAGCTTTGGTCAAGCTAGTAGGCCTAAAATATTAGCTGAGCTTGTTTCTCTGTGTAAAGGGCAGAGAAAGGCAAAGTGGAATGGAAAGTCCCCAAATTGGGGAACAATGGCTTTGTGTGCCGAAGGGGCCTAAGTAGGTGAAGTGGAAAGTTCCCAAACACACTGATTTGAAATAACCGAGATTGTGAAACATAACCACAGTGGAAGTGTTAGAAAAGTCAAATCACAAACTAGACTAGGAATAACAATAAGAGGAGAGGCCGGATATGAAAAACTGATTGTTCAGCTTGCTTTTGACCTGCATCATATTTTGCAATATATTCCAAATAAGGTAATTAATGTGCAGCCTATGTGTCATTGTTTGTGGCTTTAAGCTTTAAAAGGCTTGTGTGATTTTTAGCTCAGGGGGACAGTATTCCAATAGCTGTCGCCCCCTGCATGCTTGTAACCAAGAAAAGAGCCTCAGGCTGAGCTGATTGAAAATCAGTCGTGTGGTCATTTTCCACAACAGCTTCAAGAGGTCCCTGTGATGGAATGTAGATGTCTTCTTCACACCTTCCCCCTGCAGGAGAATGGCTATTTGACCAGCTGTTTGCCTTGCTGTCTCTGAGGAACTGGTCTGTGGGTGTTCCCCAGAACTGTAACTTTTTCAGTAATATCATACTGTAAAATCTCATAACTTTACATACAGTGTTACTACACATTTTAACAGGAGGATAATATTCAGTAGGTTATGGGTTTTCAAGTGATACCTCACAAGCCATACTGTGTACAAAATTGATCATAATTTTCTAGAAGAGTGAACACGGGTACAGACTGACACAGTGTCTGTGTGTGTGTTCCCAGCAGATAGGTGGGTATTTCAATCCCTCTAAGCATAGTGTTCGGCATCTTCATGGACCTGGGGAACTGGTCCTGGAAATTCACTGGTTTACCAAGTGTGACACTGTATGGAATTGTGAGACACTTTGGTATTAATAATAAAATAATAAAATCTGATAAAATTGCAATGAATTGTGCTAGATATGCCATGGAAGGTGTCAGGGAAAATGTTATGATTTTCCAGGTATGATCATTTTGTTTCTATGTTTCTATCACCTTTGTACTGTGAGCTATAGATATGTAGGGTATATCTGTATTTCCAGACTTGGGCAGTGTTTCTGGGCGACACCTCCAGACATATTGGCATCAACACTGCCTAGCCTGTTTGATGGCCCATTGAGGGTCATCAGCTGTACAATGAGCCCATGGAAAGGACCAAGGGGATACACCTATTGAGTCAGCAAGACATTCCTGGGTAAGCCTGTGTACTGAGACCTCCAAGGCTTTTCCATACCATGTGCTGTGAATCTTGTGTTTGGGACACAGGAAGAACAAGCCACATAGCAAAAGGAATATAAAGCGCAGCTGCATCATCTCCATCTTATCTTCAATCCCCCTTCCTACTTCTGGAGCAACTTCTCTACAAACTGAACCCTGGAACAAAGGACTGAATGACCCATCCAAGCTGTGGATGTGTTCCAGACAGACTTTCACACCGGCAACTCACTAATACTGCTAAGAACCTGATCTATCCATTTTGGAATGTATCTGACTGCTTTCCCATTTCACTTCATTCTATCTTATTTCATTTAAACCTTTAGTTTAGATGCTAAAGGATTGGCTGGCAGTGTCGTATTTTGGGTAAGATCCAAACCTGTGCTGACCTGGTAACGTGGCTGACCTTTGGGGTCAGAAGATCATTTTGTTTATGTGAGCAGTTTTTAAATAACCTCTCACTGTGCTGAATCTAGGTGCTGATTGGGAGTCAGAAAACTGGGATGCAATAAAGGGGGCTGTGTGATTTCTTTTTTCAGCTTCTCGATAACCCGTGTGGGTGATCTCTTTTTCAGCCTGCCCTGATCTTGGTATTTTCAGTGAGAACTGCCTCTGGCCAACCAGGTCACACTAAGCACTGAAGTTAAATAAACAGAATGTTTTTTATGACAAAGTCTTATGAAATCAACTGAACTCCTTTGTTTTCTTTCATCTCAGCAAGGTTTCCTGTTACCCAGCCTGATGTGATCTCCCAGCTGGAACAAGGGGAAGAGCCATGGGTCCCAGACCTCCAGGGCTCTGAGGAAAGAGAGATCCTGAGAGCTCCCCGCACAGGTGGGAAAACATTAAACCAACTCAGAATCTGTAAGTGCCTGAAGGAAACATCTGGTATGCCCATCAAAGCCCTTGGGAGGTCTCTCAGTTCATTATTGTCCCTAGCAGGGGTTGTATTCTCAGGGTAAATATAGCTCATGGCTTCCTGTAGATCCTAGCAAACATCAGGCATTAGCTTCCTCCCTTCCCCCTGCGTATTTGGATGGGATGTGAAGGCTGAATTCATCCCCCTCCTCTGTCCTATTTAGGGGAAGAGTTTGGGGGAGTTCAGTTCCTGATTTTTATTTGACCTGTCTTCAGCCTTTGTTTTGGTTTAGTCTTCCCCCTTTCCATCCCTGTTTGAGATTTCTGTCTCTATCACAGCAGGTGATGCAATGGCATGTGAGAAAGAGGAGCAGAATTCTCAGAAGGAAAATGTTGAGCAAGTGGATAAACACAGAGCATTATTGCAAAGATCGAAAAGGAATGTGTCCAGGAGTAATGAGCAGGGAAACTCCTTTGAGATTCAGCACAGACCAGAAAGAGAGCAGGGAAACCAGCCAGGGGAGAAATTGGATAAATGTATTTCCTGTTGGGGAACTCAGAAGGTCCTCATGGAAACCACAACACAACAGGAAATCCTTAGGCGAAAGAGAAAAAATACATGCACTGAGTGTGAGAAAAACTTCACTCACAGATCAAGCCTTTCTGTTCATCTGAGAATCCACACAGGGGAGAGGCCCTATGAATGCAGTGAGTGTAGGAAAAGCTTCACTCACAGATCAGCCCTTTCTGTGCATCAGAGAATCCACACAGATGAGAGGCCCTATGAATGCCGTGAGTGTGGGAAGACCTTCAATCACAGCTCAAACCTTATTGCCCATCAAAGAATTCACACAGGGGAGAGGCCGTATAAATGCTGTGAGTGTGGAAAATGCTTTATTAAGAGTTCAGCCCTTTCTGAGCATCAGAGAATCCACACAGGGGAGAGGCCCTATGAATGCAGTGAGTGCGGGAAAACCTTTTCTTGGCACTCAGCCCATGTTAGCCATCAGAGAATCTGCAAAGGAGATCAACATTGTAAAAATCTCTAGGGCTATCAAGACTCTCTTTTCTTTAATACTTTTCCTGATTCCCACATAGTAACTTTTAAAGCTCTTTGAACTGTTTGCAGCACCGTTATCCCTCAGCTTGTCCAGATGAGTGGCCCATTTTTGCCTTTTGCAGTTCGCCCTCTTTTGAGGTGGACCTATTTGTCCTTTCTATTGTCCCACAAGTAATTTGAGTGTGCCCTTCCTATGAGGAACCAGGGAGCGTCACATTTATACCATTCCTCCTATTGCAAAGTTATTGTTAGAGTCACCAGTGATAGAGATTGTATCATTGACAGTTGTTCTCACGTTGCTTTGGGTTGTGCTGAAGAGCAGTTATATTGGGAATTTTTCAAATTAGATGTAAATGAAGAGGAGCTGGGGCAGGAAAAAAGTATAATTTCAGCTTCCGTGACACTGGAAGGAGATGGGGTGACTCAAAGATTCCCTCCTTCCCCTTCACTGCAGAACTGTTATCTTTTGCCTGAGCCATGCAGAGTTTATGTTCATCACATTCTATCCATCCACTTCTCAAAGTGTCATGTGATGAAGCATTCTCTGTTGTCCGTGCTTGCAGATGATGTTTTTACTACTTTAATCCTATATAAGAGTCGCTGTGACTGGAGATGAAAGTGTCAAAGTCCTGGGAGGGGAATTCAAATGGATCCCAAATAGAGTGTGATCATTTAGAGTTTAAATCTCAGGTTCCATTTATTGTAAAGCCATTTCTGGCAAGAGGGGTGTTTTTCCCTCATGGGGATGCTAGGATACTAAAAAATTTCGTAAATAACATAACTGACTATGGAGACAGGGATGAGGGAAGCAGGTTTGAATGGATCAGAGGACAATGTGGTGGGAGAATCTCTTGTCCCGGTTCTGAATAATCAGATGTAACCTGCTCTGGAATTTCACTTGACGCTTTCTTTGTAATGTATTCTCTCTCTGTGATGTGGGTTTCTATCTTTCCTGAAGGCTGTGTTTGGTCACCCAGTTGGATATTAGTTCAGTTTGATAGGATGTAGCTCAAATTTATTGAAGAATTTAAGACAATGACCCTTTGCTAAAGTCCTCATTTATGATTTCAGTTTTGCTTTTTCCCCATCCCTGCATGATGACATGGAGAAAGTTGAAGTGCAGTTCTATCAACAGGAGAGAACTCTCTAATTTACTGGACAGGCTAACAAAGAAACAGCAGTGATTTAAAATCTCCACTCAGAAATGGTGAACAACAGCACAACCCCAACTAACTGAAGGAAGTGCATATGATCACAGCGTATTTCAGTTATTTAAGGCAATATTGTCTCCGAGATCTGGGAAGAGAATTCCATGGTAAGTGGTTTTGAACTAGGCAAAATGCTCATGTGTCTGGTTCCCAAAGCATTTGTAACCCAGGCCCTACAGAAGATCTCTCCTAGCTAATCCTATGCTATGGGAAATGCAGCCGTTCATGACACAGATGTTGAGGAAATAGAAATGGAGTTTTTGTCGAATTTATCCTTTGTAGGTTCTAAAGATGTGTATAAAATAAAACCAGTGTTGAAAATGTAATATCTTCAGAAAAATGCCCATTTTTTAATAGAATCTCCAGCTCTGGTAACTAACGAAGATTCTGATCCAGGCCTGTATCCAGTCCCTTTCCTGGACCTGTACCACTGAATTAAAGAAAAACTGGGTATGTTTCAGGAAGCCATTCCTCATTAACACTGCTGAGATTTTAAGTGGTTTTGTAAAGGATTCTACTTCAGAGAAGTGTAAATTTCCCCTATCCAAGACCAAGGATTTGGAAAGAGCTGAGGTTGAAAGAGTCCACACCCAGTTCTTGGTTTCCACCCCAGTAAAGGAAGCTATGGTGACCCAAGGAAAATTGTTTGTACAACTCCACTTCCTACTTCAGTGTCCCTGATTACACTTCCAAAGTATGCCAGGGTTAGACTGAGAACAGTCATCCTTCACTGTTTGGATGCAAAGAGAGAGTGCTTCATAGGACATTCCTTCCCTGTGGATCCCAAACTGGCTGCCTGGCTGGGTAACAAGGACTTTCAGGCTGTAGAAATGATGGTAACAAATGAGGCGATGAATTTGTCAGCCTCCAATTTCAGACTTCCGGATACTCGCATGTTGAGTCCTGATACTATGGTTTTGTGGCTGACGCTGTGGCTACACAATTAAGCTGATGTTGGCACAGCTGCACCAATGTAGCTGCGCTGCTGTAGCACTGCTATTACAGATGCTCTAAGCCAATGGGAGAGATTTCTCCCATCGGACTTGATTAGTGCAGCCCCCGCAAGCAGCGGTGGCTTTGTTGGCAGGAGAAGCTCTCCCGCTCATGTAGCACTATCTACACAGGGGATTAGGGCTGTGTAACTACGTTGCTCAGCTGTGTGGATTTTTCACACCCCTAAGCAATATAGTTATCCCGATAAATGTCTTTAGTGTAGACCAGAGAGGTTTCTCTTGTGCTTTATGCATTTACATTACTTCTCTACCTCCTCCTACTTTGAAAGATTAGAAAGTGTGAAAAGAGAGGTATTTTTCTCCATGATGCAAACATTCCGACATAGAAGACCCCTTCTACCAACACGTATGGCAGAAGATCCAGAGATATATGAACTCACAGAAGTGGTTGGGTCCTACATTGGGACAAACCACAATAAGAACCAGCGTTCAGTTGTTGGCAATAGGGATTAAAAGAAAACTAACATATGACAACAATTTGTGATCTTTGAATATGTTATTGTTACCAATTAAAATGAAATTATAGGTGAAGTTATTGTTTAAAGAGTAAGAGACTGTGTGATAATCTGAATTATTTTGGAAAACTGAAAGTTGTCTTGTTTTTGTTAGTCATACAGGAAATGATGGCTAATCTTGAAAAGTTAATTTGATTTAATTTACCCTGGTTCCTCAACTGTTGCTACAGCTCTAGTACCCATCAATCCAAAGACTGAGAGAAATGGAGAGTTCCAACCATTGTCCTTTTAGTATCTTATTGTTCCTCTCCCTGTTTTTTGTGCTGGCCTTTCTCTATCATTTTCTGCCTTTGTTTAGTTGATAACAGTTGGTTTCCATCACTCACATTTGTTTGTTTAAATCTCTATCCGTTAAATAATTTTTTTGCTTGTTCGATAACTGTACTCAAGTGCTGCGTGAGATACTAGTTTTACTGTGGACCATTGCTACTGTATCTTGGGATACTTCAGGAAGAGAGGATCTGGGATTTCACCAAGTATCTGGTGATCCGGGCTGGACCCCAGAGGTGGACACACTGAAGGAACTCAGGGATTAGGGTGGCTGCTGTAGCTCAGAGGAGGGTCCTTGAGTTCCAGCAGGCTGGTGAGTTTGGTCACTAACATCCAGCTGCCAAATGCAAAACTCCCTCTTCCTTGTGGCAGGTGGCAACAAGGAGACTCACAGCCCTCAGTACCCTGAGAAAGGTCACAATGTGTCTCTATGTTGATCCACCTGTCAAATTCGCACAGGGAAAGCTCCCGATAGCACAAAAGTCTGCCCTATGAAATCATGGAACATGTGCACTTCGCTCTGTGAAAGCATGTAAAGAATCCAAGCGCTGGAGGACAGGGTTTGGGTCCAGAGTGACCTAGACAAATTGGAGGATTGGGCCAAAAGAAATCTGAGGAAGTTCAACAAGGAGAAGTGCAGAGTCCTGCACTTAGGACGGAAGAATCCTATGCACTGCCACAGACTGGAGACTGACTGAGTGAGGGGGGATTTGATAGCAGCCTTCCACTACCTGAAAGAGCAGGATTGTGGACTTTCTCCTGGCCACTTTTGCTGGGCTGGGCAGGCAGCCTGGAAGCCTTTCTAGAAGAGAATTGGGAACTGAGTTAGAAAAACCAATGTGGAAACCAGAACCTCAGGTTTAGACTCATTTGTTTATAATATTAAATCTTCAATTCTAGTGTCACGGTCAATACAATTGCTTCTGCCTGATAGTTGCCCAAAGGGAAACTTAACTTCTCTGCAAAGGGAGTGGAGAGAAAACACTTTTCAGAGGCCAAGAGAGACAAGGCGAGTGAGGGTAAGAGCTTGTAGAGGACCAGCCTCTGTTGGTGAAAGAGACAAGCTTTGGAGCAAATCCAGCACCCTGCTTCAGTTTTGTGTAGCCTGAAAGGTCGTCTGTTTCCTAAACAGCAGTTAGAACATAAGAACAGCCATACTGAGTCAGACCAGTTCATCTAGCCCACTGTCCAGTCTTCTGAAAATGACCAATGTCAGGCGCCCCCCAGAGGACCCCTGGGACCAACATGGAGACAACAACACCGCAACCAAGGTTAAAAGTCAATGCACGTGGGAGAAGCATCTTGTGTTTCATTCCTTATGTGCTAGTCCCATTGTGTTGCCATCTCCTTTTCTTCCTTTCTGTTAAAAGCTTTGGTGTTTTGCACAGAAACATTATTTCCCCAGCAGAGACCCAGGAGTGGTGGCTGCATTCCGGTACCAAACAGTCACTAGAAGGGGGCAGACAAAGGCCTTTAGGACGAGGCATCCCTCACTGTCAAAAAATCATCTCGCTCCTGCAGATAACTGGCAGCCTGAATTTGTTCCTTATCCTCCCAGAGTCTGGGGGGGCTGGAATCAGCACTACCCAGCCCCTCCATATGTAGCAGGAACAAACATAAACCTTGTCTTTAAAACAAGCTGTCCCCTTCCTTCTCAGGGAAGATTTTTCTATGAGTGAAGTTGAGTTTCAGTTCCCCTCTCCTGGGGTGGGACCAGCTCCCAATGAGCTCTGTTTTCACCTTTGCCCCCTTTCAGTCACTCTGGGATCCGAACTCTGCTCCCTGCTGTCAGGCAGCTTCCAGCCCATCCACCCTGCTCATTAATTCCATGGTCATATATCACCCCCTTTGCCAGCACACAGAGCCTGCAGGAAAGCTACTCATATTAGATGCATTGGTGGTATAGTGTTGTGCATAGGTGTTGTTCAAGCAGTTGATCTGGGTTTGAGTCCCAGCCAGTGCAATAATGGCTTTTTGTCTTCTGTCTCCTCGTCTGGAAGTGGTTTAATTTCAGTCACATTGTGTTACAATCACATCCATAGAATGAGACAATAAGTGTGTCAAAGTCCAGCAGGTCATACAGAATGGAGGCACACAAGGGGCTGGAATGTTTTCATCTGAGAAAGAACACTTGGAAACCTGCATCTCCCATCCCCTGGCCTTCTGTGTTATGATTCCAGCTGTGTGAGCTGTTTGTATGATGTTCTGGCATGATGGGGAAATAAAGTATTGAGTCAGTTTTTGCTCCTGCAGATTCCTTTGCAGTTACAATTATAATGATATGAACAAAAGGGAGGCAAAATAAAAATAATCCCCAAATTGCAATACAGGTGGGGAAAGAGAAGCCAAATACGTCAAAATAAAAATACTAAAAGGGAAAGGGCGAAGAGATCAGGTCTGTGGAGATCCCCTTGATATTTGAACTCACATTGTTAGAATCAAAGTTCAGACTTGACACTGGAAAACCTGCAACTACCTGTCTCTCTGAACACCTGTGATGAGCAAGATCGAGTTGGGACACCGGTTCTGCTTCAATCATTTATTGTCTCTCTGTTCTCTCTTTCTTCTCCCCCCAATTCCTCGTCTCCAATGTCTCTGCCTTTCTTCTCTTGCTCCCTCTCCCCCTGCCCTTTCCCAGTGGCAGCGACTCGCAGGGCTTATCCCCTGGTAGCTGGTGCTCGTTATCAATCAAATAAATCAAAACACTTTCACCTGCAAGTGGATTTAGCCCAGGACCCTCAGAGTCAGCAGCTGTTATACCCCACTGAGCTCTCTGGTCAGGTGTCCTAGCACTGGAAGCCTCCTGTGTAGATTCTAAAATAGCGTTTTTGCACCAGGGGGCTGAAATATTGGACCGGACATTGTAGCTCCACTGTTATTTTATTGAATTGCTTCAAAACAGCAAGTATAGAAAGTCTCTAAGTGTCAGGGTCTCTGCCATGGAAACAGCTGCCCCTGCTCTGCAGGAATCTGTGTGTTCCACCCAGCAACATACAAACTTGCTCTGAGCTGAAGGGGGGTCAGACAGTGACGGTAACGCAAATTTTCAGACTGTTAACCCAAGTCCCTTCCTTTCTTGAACCCAGGACATGTCAGTCACCTGTTAGCCATGGCGTTATCTTCATCTTCAAATACCTCTCAGGACATTTCACAGAGGGAGTGAAACCCGCCCCCCCCATGGCTCCCTGTTGAGGGGTTGTACCGTACCTGCTCCTGGGGACTGTCTGGTTTTATACTCTTAGAGCTTTTTCTCTTCAAACCCCTTATCCCAATCTATGGGCCACCACCGCATTTCAGAGTTCAGAATTTACTCTCATCACCCTCCTATGGCACTTTCCATGTGAATGAGACAAAGCAATGGGGGAAGCTCCGTGGCTAATGAAAACCGGTGCATTGGGTGAGGCCTGAACTCATAACCCCAGCAGTGCGCCTCCCTCACCAGCCAGTTGTATCCCTGTAAGTGCTTCATAGACAAGCTTGGGAAGTAGGCAGTTACCTCTGTCAATGATTAACAAAGTTGGTGGCTAATTGAAAGGCTGATGGTTCAAACCCAGGTGAAGATAGAGGTGCTTGGCTTTTTTGTGAAGAGAATCCAGTACATTTTAACAGGCAGGAAAATGCCTCAATTCTGGCCTAGCCTCATTGGGCAAGCATAAGGAGTAATTTCACCAGATGTGTTGGTGGTATAGTGGTGAGCATAGCTGCCTTCCGAGCAGTTGACCTGGGTTCAATTCCCAGCTACCACACTGAGGTGCTATTTTCTCAGCTGGAAACTAGTTTAATTTCCGTCACATTGTATCAGTTTATCAATGGAATGAGAGAATCAATGTCCTTCAGGTCATTAAACACCCAGGGGAGGAAGAAAGGGGCAGGACTATACTGTGAGCAGGTGGAGTCACCCTGGTATTACAATGTTTGGGTTTTTTTTTCCTTTACTTCCCTCTCCCTTTTAGACTCAGAGCATTTAAGGTTAGAAGGGACCACTGTGACCATCTAGTCTGACCTGCTGCACCTTGCAGGCCAAAAGACCCCACCCACCCACTCCTGTAAGAGACCTGGGAGGGGAGGCAGCTCTGTGCTCTGCCCCTACCCCAGGCAGCACATGGAGGCCCTCTGCTCACCCCCCCCATGGGTGTGCAGAGATGTGCCAGCAGCACTAAGGTGGCTCCCTGCCCACTCTGCCTCTGTCCCTCCGTGCCACTCCCAGAAGTGTCTGGCATGTCCCAGCATCCTCTGGGGTGGGGGGAGTGTCTCCATGTGCTGCCTGTGCCCCGAGAACCAACTCCACAGCTCCCATTGGCCAGGAACTGCAGCCAATGGGAGCTCTGGGGGCCGCACCTGCAGGCAGCGGCACATGGACACTCACTGTCCCCGCTGACCTGGGAGCTGCTTTCGCAGGGTTGTGTGTACTGGTCACTTTGGGAGCTGCAGTGCCCAGGGTAAGCACCACCCCTCCTGCACCCCAACCCCCAAGCAGAAAGCCCGCACCCCGCACCCAAATTTCCTCCCAGAGCTTTGCTTGTCTTCCTTTCACCAAGAACCATCCTTCTTCTAATGGGTTGCAAGTAGCCATCCCTGGGAAGCCAAGAGGCAGGCACAGGATTCTACCTCCCAGCAGCCAACCGCACCTCCCCAGGCTTTGCAGAATGAACTGTGGTGCTCTACTAACCCCACTTAGCGACTTAGCTTCTGGTCTGCCTTCCTTGGCTCGACTTTCCTCTTTTGTCCCATTCCTGCCTCACTTCCTCCTTTAGCAAGTCACACAGAGGAGGCCAGCAAGAAGAGCCCGCCGCCATAGGCCACACTCCCAGGGCAGAGGAGACCAAGCCATAAGGCTCCAGAAGGTGACTGGCCCAGATCCTCTAGCTTTCCTCTGCTGATGTCAAGGCTCTTTCTCAGCCCATTTCCCCACCCTCTGTCCTGCAGGGGTTGGGTTTATCACAGGTACATGCCAGTGGCAGCAGTAAGAGCTTTGCTAGACAGCCAGGGAAAGTAAGCAATTTTGTTTCTGCCTGGTTTTGAACCAGGGACCTTTTGCGTGTTAGGCAAACGTAATAACCACTACACTACAGAAACTCTGTCAGAGGACCCTGCCCCTCCCTTCATAAGAGTATAAGAATGGCTATACTGGGTCAGACCAAAGGTCCATCCAGCCCAGTGTCCTGTCTGCCAACAGTGGCCAATGCCAGGTGCCCCAGAGGGCGTGAACCTAACAAGCAATGATCAAGTGATCTCTATCCTGCCATCCATCTCCATCCTCTGACAAACAGAGGCTAAGGATACCATTCCTTACCCATCCTGGCTAATAGCCATTCATGGACTTAACCTCCATTAATTTATCTAGTTCTCTTTTAAACCCTGTTATAGTCCTAGCCTTCACAACCTCCTCAGGCAAGGAGTTCAACATGTTGACTGTGCACTGTGTGAAGAAGAACTTCCTTTTATTTGTTTAAAACCTGCTGTGCATTAATTTCATTTGGTGACCCCTACTTCTTATATTATGGGAACAAGTAAATAATTTTTCCGTATTCACTTTCTCCACCTCATTCATGATTTTGTATACCTTTATCATATCCCCCCTTAGTCTCCTCTTTTCCAAAATGAAAAGTCCTAGTCTCTTTAATCTCTCCTCATATGGGACCCATTCCAAACCCTAATCATTTTAGTTGCCCTTCTCTGAACCTTTTCTAGTGCCAGTATATCTTTTTTGAAATGAGGAGACCACATCTATATGCAGTATTCAAGATGTGGGTGTACCATGGATTTATATAAGGGCAATAATATATTCTCTGTCTTATTCTCTATCCCTTTTTTAATGATTCCTAACATCCTGTTTGCTTTTTTGACTGCTGCTGAACACTATATGGTCATCTTCAGAGAACTATCCTTGATGACTCCAAGATATCTTTCCTGATTAGCCGTAACTAAATTAGCCCCCATCATATTGTATGTATAGTTGGGGTTATTTTATCCAATGTTCATTACTTGATATTTATACACATTAAATTTCACTTGCCATTTTGTTGCCCATTCACTTAGTTCTGTGAGCTCTTTTTGAAGTTCTTCACAGTCTGCGTTGGTCTTAACTATCTTGAGCAGTTTAGTATCATCTGCAAACTTTGCCACCTCACTGTTTACCCCTTTCTCCAGATCATTTATGACTAAGTTGAACAGGATTGGTCCTAGGACTCACCGTTGGGCAACACCACTAGTTACCCCTCTCCATTCTGAACACACCGATGGGCGAACCTGGAGAAAGTGATGGCAGCCCTTCAATGGGTCAGCTGGTAGGGCAACGGACTGGAGCCGGCACTCAGGAAGTCATCCTTATGTTGTCCTTCTGACTCCAGCTTGAAGGAGAGCTTCTTTTTCTTCCCCTTGCTGAGAAAGAGCAGGAGAAGAAAGAAAGACCAGGTGAGTCAACTCTTGCTTGGGAGTCACCCACTGAAAATGTAAAAACAAAAAAGTAAAGCCATAAAAGACTTCAAAGCCCACCAGGCCCAACCTCTCTTCTAATATGGCAGAAAAGCCACATGTCTCCTGTCTAGGTAGGGACATCCTATTGCCCCACAAGAAGTGGAAGGTCATTATATTCAGCCTCAGCAGCACTTGTGGAGCAGGGGGAAATACATGGCTGAGGAAATTCCCTGTAGCCAGAAGATAGGTCTTGAGCATCACAGCTTTGTAGGTAAATACAAGGTCCACTTACACCACCGGCTGAGCCATTCTTCACAGGCCAGCAACTGCTTCTCCCAATTTGTGTTCCCCACCATGTCCCCAACCGAACGCTAGAAGGCCCAGTTCATCAACCTGCCCACTCTTGCAGCCCTCCTCTTCCACCCTGACTGATAGGGAGGAGTATTAAGCCTCCCTCCCTTAGGCCTTTCAGCATTCCTGGGGAACACCAACACCGCCCAAGTGACTTTGGGCCAGTTGGTCAACCAATAGGGCTGCCTCCTAGGCCAGGCTGCAGCCCAGCTTCAGGACTCAGAGGAAATGAAGCTCCCATCCCTACCTACAGGACTCCAAGCACGGCCAGCCTTCTGGATCAAACATCCCCTCTTGTGCTCAAGTCACAACAGCTAGCGGGCAAAAGGCAGGCTTTCATATCATTTGAGAGAGCAAGACAGAGCCTTGGAAGACCCAGCAGGATTAGGTCGCACAGGAATTGTCCTCAGATCCCACTGAGACTTCAACTCAGATTGCAGGATTCAAAGTCCTGAGGGCTGCTCTTACACCATGGGACCAATAGGGAAACCCCAGATCTCTGCTGAGTTCTGGTGTGGATGACCCTGCGGGCGCAGCCCTGCATTTGCTCACCAAGTTGGCATGTAACAGTTTGCTGCATTCCTAGAGGCCTTTCTTAATCCAGACTGAGAGGCCAGTGGGCATGTGAGGAAGTTGCCCCTTCCGTCCTAGGCAGTACGTGGCCCTTTCTAGGAAAGACCAAGTCCTGGAGGAAAAAAGACTGTTGTGAAATAACATCCTGAAGAGATGCCTTTTTCAGTTGTTGGAGGAGTATCATATGGGGAAATGTCCTCTTTTCACCTGACCAGGGACTTGAACCCTGGACCCGCAGATTAAAAGTCTGATGCTCTACCAATTGAGCTAGCCAGGCTCATAGAAAAATGGGCAAGTTTGATGCAGAAGAGAAACTAGTCAAGAAAAAGAGGGCAGAAAATTTGCTAGTCTTGCTTCTTTAGCAGCCCTAGGCCCATCTTGCTTCTCCATGTGGGGCCCACAGACATTCTTCTTTTTTTAGTTAAATATCAGATCCAGGAGAAAACACAGTTATACAAAGCAAAATAAAATTGACCTGTCTCATGCAGTGCTACATTGACCTCTATTCAGACTGAGCCTAAGGGAGGGCCTCGCTTCCGGATCAAACATGCCCTCTTGTGCGAGTCACAACAACTAGCAGGCAAGAGATAGGATACCATGTCATTGGAAAGAGCAAGATGAAGCTTTGGAAATCCCAGGATAATTAGCTGGCAATGAAAAGACCCCAAAGTTCTACTGGGGCTTGAGCTTTGATTTCAGGATTCACAGTTCTGAACACCAGCCCTTACACCATGGGACCAGCTAAGCCTGTGTGACTTCTGGCATGAAAGACTCTGTGGGGACATTTTTTTCTGTCAGGGAATACCCAGTGGGAACATGCCTTTCTGGCCAGCCCTACATTTGCTCAAAAAATCAGCACACAGCACTTTGTTGCAGGCCCAGACGCTTTTCTTCCTCCAGACTGCAATGCCAGTGGACAGGTGAGGAAGTAGCACCTTCAGTCCCAAGCAGTAAAGGGCCCTTCCTAGGAAAGGCCAAGTTCTGAAAAGGAAAAACTGAAGTCAAAGAGAGTCCTCAAGAGATGCCTTCTGAAAATCTTGAGGGATTGTCCTTCTACCTGACCAGGGACTTGAACCCTGGACCCTCAGATTAAAAGTCTGATGCTCTACCAACTGAGCAAATTTCATGCAGAAGAAAATCTAGTCAGAAAATGAGGGCAGGAAACAATACAGAAAACCTGATGCTTTTGCTCTTTTAGCAGTCCTAGCCCCAGCCTACTCCTCCATCCGGCGCCCTGAGGCCTTATTCTTTTTTTAGTTAAATAGCAAATCCAGGAGAAAACACAGTTATACAAAGCAAAACGAAATCACAAACAGAAATGTCATTGGAAATACAAAAATTAAAAAGGAAAATGCAATTCCCATCACTTTATCGCGTCTGGGCCATTCCTGTATCGAGAGCACCTGCTAAGGGCCCTGTGTGCTTACGAGAAACCTGGAGAAACTCATACCACAGCCTGAACATGAAACTCAACTGCTCCCAGGTGCTGCAGTAAAACCCTTTCCCTGCTATGAT
>NC_044342.1:5299784-5381518 GCF_007399415.2 Gopherus evgoodei
GTCCCAGTCCCACCCTCCTGCCCCTGCATTCACTGCATGGTAAGTAGAGTGACCCAGCCCCAGCCTGGTCCACTCCCCTGGTTCCCAGCCATGCCGCCAGCGAATGCTGTGGGGTGGTTCCCCTTGCCCCCCCAAACTTGGGAGCCAGGGGAGTTCTATGGCCCTGGGTCTCTCATCCCTCCATCCCCTTCCCTGCCCCCAATATCCCTCTTGGGCTCTGTGGGGCTGGGTCTCTCTCCCTGCCCCTGTGCTCCCCCCTGCACAGCATGTCCTGGGAGTGACTCAGTTTCCTTGGACCAACGTTTCACCACTCCACACATGTCTCTTCTGTTCCCCACCTCCCTCCACCCCACCGCATTTCCTCTGCACCCCAGGCTGGGTCTCTGCCAACTCTGGGTCTCCTCTCCTCCTGACCCCAATATCCCCTGCCCCTATGGGTCTATGGGCCTGGGTATCTCCCTACCCCCATCTCCTCCCCCAATATCTCCCTGCCCCAGGCTGTGACGTGCTGTGACGTGTGCTGGAGCTGTGACATGTGCTGAGGCCAGAGCCGGCACCACGGTTTTTGCCACTCCAAATGGCGGGAAAATGAATAAAAAGCCCCAATCACAATCGGCAGCAGCTCCACTGCGCCGCCTTCTTCTCTAGCGGCAATTCGGTGGCAGCTCCTTCCCTCCGAGGGGGACCGAGGGACCTGTCGCCGAATTGCTGCCGAAGAGCCCGACATGCCGCCCCTTCCCCTTGGTCGCCCCAAGCACCTGCTTACTGAGCTGGTGCCTGGAGCCGGCCCTGGCTGGGGCTGTGACGTGCGCTGGGGCTGTGACGTGCTGTGACCTGCTCACTCCCCAAGGGCAACTCACTCACTTGAAACCAGCAGGACAGAAGGTGTCACGTGTCCGTGGGCGGGGTTATGCGGATGAGCAGTGGCTGGCGGCAGTATAGGGAGCAGCGAGATGAACCGAAGGAGCCGGGCAGAGAGAATTCTCTGTGTGTGGACAGAATCCAGTGTCGGGAATTCGTGTGGGGAGTGCCTGCACCAGAGTCACTTCGGGGCAGTGATTGCCACTGAGCTACGTAGTGACAAAAGGTGTGTGAATGGGGTGTGGTGCCTGGCTGGGAGCAGCTTGTGGTGATAAGAAAAGGGGTGGGAGCAAGAGGTCCTGTCCTAGCAGGGGGTGTATAGCCTGAGAGGGTGTTTTGTGGGTGCAAATAGGTTTGAGGGTTTCTTGCAATGACAAGGGGTGTCTGCAGCTAGAACCCTCCTAACCCCACTACTTTTCTCTGTGTTGGGGGGGGCAGGTTCTGTGATGTCACATTCCCTGGGGGAGGAGTTTGAATCATAACTCCAGAGTGGGAGAACAACTCCCCCGACTCCTGCTCAGTCTCCACTAGGGGGCTGGGCTGGGCTCTCGAGGGAGGGAAGCACAGGGAAAAACAGTCTCCCCTATGGAACCCAGGAGTCCTGGATCCCAGTCCCCCTGCTCTAGACCCCCTCCACTTCCAGAGCCAAGGATACAACCCAGGGGTCCTGGTGCCCAGCCCTCTCCCTGCTCTGACCACTAAACCCCACTGCCCTCCCAGGGTGATGCAGGGGTCACTGGGTCTGTGTCCCAGCTCTGCTAAGGGCATTGACTGATTTTCCCAAAGTGCTTCCTTCTGAATCTAGCCGACGAAATGGGAATTCACGCACGAAAGCTCATGCTCCAATACGTCTGTTGGTCTATAAGGTGCCACAGGACTCTTTGCTGCTTTTACAGATCCAGCACGTCTGCCCTCTCTCCCCGGTCACTGCCCACCCCCGTGTGGGGGCACCAGCACTGTGCTGGGTTGTGATGGGAAATTGTCCAAGCTGGCCAAGGGGAGACGTGTGTGTCCCTGCTGCCCTCTGCTGAGCCCTGCTCTGTGTGTGTGTGAGTCTGTGACACTGTATCAGTGTGTTGCTGCTCTAACCAGTAGGAAATGGCTTTGCAGGATTTTTGTATTCTGCAGCAAGTGACTGACATACACACACAAAGGGACTCACACAATCCCAAGAACACTCACACACAGCACACCCAGAGGGACATGTTAGTCCAACCCCCAAAGAGAGAAACAATCACACTCCCAGCCACACTCACAATAACCCCCCACACACACACCATAACATTCACAGTTGTGCTCAGAGACACAACTGCATGCAGTTCACTCCCACTGCTCCAAATACAGGGACCTCCTGCCCCACACAGCATGTGCCAAGGCCTGTTGAACTCACTGCCACTGGACAGCTACCAGTGAGAATGACGCCCTCGTGCTGGATCATCTGCTTGGCCCCCCACTCCCTCTCGGGGCACGCTGTGCAGCATGGCTGAGGATTGAGCAATAGCAGGCTGGGGCCGGGTCACTCCACTTCCTGCAGGAAGTAGCCAACCCCCTGTCCCCCACAGAGGCCTGGGACCAGCCCCCCTCTGCTTCCCCACACACAGGCCTTGGGCCTCAGCCTGCTCTGCTCCCTTGGCTCCCAAGTTTGGGGGGAGGGGGGAACTGCCCCACAGCACTCGCAGGCAGCATGGCTGGGAGCCAGAGGAGTGGACCATGCAGTGAGTGCAGGGGCGGGGGGGCAGGGCTGGGGCGGAGCAGGGGCGGGGACCATGGCAAAGAGCCAGGCAGCCCCCCCTGCAGCAGCTCCCCACCCCAGCTCACCTCCGCTCCGCCTTCTCCTCTGAGCATGCTGGCGCCGCTCCACTTCTCCCGCCTCCCAGACTTGCAGTGCTAATCAGCTGTTTAGTGTGGCAAGCCTGGGAGGGGAGGAGAATTAGAGCGGGGGCAGCGTGCTCAGGGGAGAAGACGGAGCAGAGGTGAGCTGGGACAGGGAGCAGTTCCCCTGCATGCCCCCACCCCCGTTACTTGCTGCGGGCAGCCCTCTCCCCACCCCACCCCCAGCTCCCTGCCCCCGCTCACTTCCACTCCTACGCTGCCTCTTCCCCCGAGACCTCTCCTCCCGCTCACTGCTCTCTGCCCCCTCCCCACCCTCATTCACCCTTACGGTCATTACAAAGTGGCAAGGCAGAGCCCTCCCATTTTTAAAAGTCCTGGGGTGTTGTTCGCCCCTGTTCAGGCACCCCTGGGGCCCTGCACTTCACACAGCTCTCCCTGATTTCAGCTGTTAGTGAGGGAGCTTCACTGCTAGCGCAGACTCGGCAGTTTCTTTTATGAGAGATACTGTCCCAAAGCAGGACTAATGCTCAGACCTGGTGATCAGTGATTTCAGATCTGTTGGTCTGCAGCAAGACTCTACAGTGAGTCTCAGGCCTGGTCCACACTACAGCGTTAAATCGATTTAAACAGCGTTAAATCGATTTAACGCTGTACCCGTCCACACTACAAGGCACTTTACATCGATTTTAAGGGCTCTTAAAATCGATTTCTGTACTCCTCCCCAACGAGAGGAGTAACCCTAAAATCGATATTACTATATTGATTTAGGGTTAGTGTAGACAGAAATTGAAGTTATTGGTCTCATTATTTTACTGAGCTACCCAGAGTGCACTGCTCCGGAAATCGATGGTAGCCTAGGACCATGGACACACACCACGGAATTAATGTGCCCTAGTGTGGACGCGTAAAATCGATTTTATAAAATCAGTTTTATAAAACCGGTTTTAATAATTTTGATTTTATGCTGTAGTGTAGATGTGGACTATGTCAGCTCTGTAATTACACAGAGAAGAACAAAAGGGTGAAATGGTGCCTGGAAGCCTTAAGAAGAATCCACCCCACCAAGTACAATGCTTGTTGATACCAGCTCCTAACCTCACTGAGAATGTTTTGGGTCACTCCTTGCCTTTATCAACCTAGGGGACTGAGAGACTAGCAATTAACAGGTGCTTCAGTAGCACAATTGGTTAGCACACAGTACTTATAGAGCAGTGCTGAGAGGAGCTATGCTGTGGTTGTGAGTTCAAGCCTCACCTGGAGCACTGGTTTTCCTTATCCAAATGGCTTCACCCCCTCATTTGGCCCTATGGAATGTAGAATTCTAGCCCTGGGGATATTGAAGCAGGGTAGGAATCAAAAATGCCCCTTCACTTATTACCTCCTCTCCAGAGTGCAGGTCAGAATCTACAGTCCTTTCTCCCTTGCCAGCCCCTGTGCCAGGATCCCTCAAACAGAGCCTGGAGTCCTGCCCATCCTTGACCCCTGAGCCTGGAGGGAGAGGAGCAAGAAGCCATTGTTAGAGGGCTTTGGCTTTCCCTTCCCCTGCCCACTTCCCTGGCTCTTGTCACACAGACAGCAAGCAGCAAAAGACCAGAAGTCCGAAGCGCAGACAAAGGGATGTTTACTGGGGTGAGTTTCCAAGCAAGCAGATTCCAAAGCCCTTCACACCAGTCAGGCTGATATCTATACACGGACAGAGTCTGTTCCCCTATGTTCCCTTCCCAGCTCTGACACCACAGAGCATTTACCCCACATCCCTACAGACAATTCTTTCCTGGGTGCTGGCTGGTGAGTTGTACTCACATGCTCAGGGTTTAGCTGATCACCATATTTGGGGTCAGGAAGGAATTTTCCTCCAGGGCAGATTGGCAGAGACCCTGGGGGGGTTTCACCTTTCTCTGCACCGTACGGCACGGGTCACTTGCTGGAGGATTATCTGCACCTTGAAGTCTTTAAACAGTGAGTTGAGGACTTCAATAGCTCAGACATAGGTCAGGGGTTTGTTACAGGTGTGGGTGGGTGAGAGTCTGTGGCTTGCGTTGTGCAGGAGATCGGACTAGATGATCATAATGGTCCCTTCTGACCTTAAATTCTACGAATCTATGAGCTCTGACACTGCAGAGTGTTTATCCCACATCCCCCTTCCCAGCTCTGACACTTCAGAGCCTTGCCTGTGTCCCTGTTCCCGTTCCCTATTACCACCCCGTTAGCAAGCATGATGCCAATTTCCCCGCCCACTGCCTGTTTGACCCCAGTTTATACAGCAATATTCTCAGCGAGACCTTAACCAATCATTTTACTGAAATGTAATTAACCAATTCTAACCTATTGTAACACAATTCTCTAACCAATTACATCCCACTCCTCTAATTAGCTTACACCCAGTAAAATTAATTCTGCAGCAGACAGAAACAATTAGAGGACCAGACAGATTGACATCAGAAAAGCGGGGGCCATAAAGATAAACCCTACAGAAATGACGGTTTCACAACCACAACCATTGAGAAGTGATTTCTTGCCAGACCAGATGCTCCCTTAAGATCTGTTTCTTTATCTGGTGGTGACTGGCACTATTGGGATAGGATCATCTTCCTAACAGCCCAACCCCACCTTAGTTCAGTGTGACGGCTTTGGGAGGTGAGGATATGACCGTTCACTTCCCAGCGTATGGCTGCCACTGCTGCTTAGCCAAAGGCCTTAGCCTACTCTCTAGGTTTTTTCCCCACTCTGAACTTTAGGGTACAGATGTGGGGGACCTGCATGGACCTTTCTAAGCTTAATTACTAGCCTAGATCTGGTAACACTACCACCATCCAGAAGTTAGTGTCTGGATCACTCCCTGTCCTCCCAAAACATACCCCTCCCTGGGCAGCCTTGAGAGGCTTCCCAATTCCCTGGTGAACACAGATCCAAACCCCTTGGATCTTAAAACAAGGAGAAATTAACCATCTCCCCTCCTTTCCCCCCACCAATCCCTGGTGAGTCCAGACCCAATCCCCTTGGATCTTAAAACAAGGAAAAATCAATCAGGTTCTTAAAAGAAAAAACTTTTAATTAAACAAAGAAAGATAAAAATCATCTCTGTAAAATCAGGATGGAAAATACTTTACAGGGTACTCAGATTTATATAGCCCAGAGGAAAGCCCTCTAGCCTTAGGTTCAAAGTTATAGCAAGCAGAGGTAAAATCCTCTCAGCAAACAAGGATCATTTACAAGTTGAGAAAACAAACATAAGACTAACACGCCTTGCCTGGTTAATTACTTACAAGTTTGAAACATGAGAGACTAATTCAGAAAGATTTGAAGAGCCTGTATGGACGTCTGGTCCCTCTTAGTCCCAAGAGCGAACAACCCCCAAAACAAAGAGCACAAACAAAGACTTCCCTCCACCAAGATTTGAAAGTATCTTGTCCCCCTATTGGTCCTCTGGTCAGGTGTCAGCCAGCTTTATGGAGCTTCTTAACCCTTTACAGGTAAAAGAGACATTAACCCTTAACTATCTGTTTATGACACCTGCGAACAAGGGCTCAGACTCTCCTAGGGAGAGAAGGCCCAGACACAGGCAGACTGGGATTTTGGTTCTTTGTTTTATACCCCTGTCACTAGCTGAGTGATAAAAATACACTTGAGTTCTTAAAGTCTAGGCCTGTACAAGCAGTCTGAATATCTCTATTCTAACAGCCATCAGTCCCTGTGGAAAAATGATCTGTTCAGGGTTGTCCCTAGACATTTTGGTGCCCTACACAGCACCCCGTCCCCCAGCCCGAGCTGGCAGAGCGGAGCAGGCTGGGGCCAGGTCACTCCACTTCCTGCTGCCCGGTAATTGCAAGGCAGGCCAGATCCCACACTCACGGGGTGGCAGGAAGTGGAGTGATCCGGCCCCAGCCTACTACACTCTGCTCCCAGCCTTGGAACTTGGGCAGTGGGGGGAAACGCCCCCCCCAGCACTCACCAGCGTCGCAGCTGGGAGCTGGTGGAGCAGAGCAGGCTGGGGCCAGGTTGTTCCACTTCCCGGCGCCCGGTGAGTGCAGGATGAGACTGATCCCTCCTGCAGTCCACCGGGATGTAGCTCAGGGGAAGAGGTGGAGTGGGGGGGGAATGGAGTGGAGCAGGGGTGGGAAGAGGCGGCATGGGGGCAGAGCAGGGGTGGGGGCTTTCTGGAAGAGGCGGAGCAGGGGCAGCTTTCCTGGCCGTCTCAGCCAGCCGGGGGATCGGGCTGGCCGCTGGAGCAGTACACAGCTGCATAGGGCACCAGGAAAAATGGGGCAACTTGGTGTCTCCACATCCCTTAACCAGGCAGTGTCCCTGTAGTGTGTGCTGTCTTCATAGGTCCTTTCGCAGTCTTTCTCACCCTCCTGTTTTGAGTCTCCTGTGTCCCTGCTTTCAAGCACAGACTAACTCTGGCTGTTCAGGAGAGGGGAGGACCATGCCTATGTGTGGCCAGCAGACAGCGACAAAGACCCCTAGCCAGCCTGCTCCCTGCCATGCCAAACACCCACTGAAGGCCACCCGCAGACCAGCATGCGAGGCGGCTGCTGATGCTCTGTGGCCAACATCAGAAGAAGGTAGGAAAGCAGAGCCAGCCCCCTGATGTGGCCTCTGTCTGTTCCCACTCACGGTGCTCACTTTTGCAGTGGGGCAGGAGATTTTACCCCAAAAGGCTTTTCCCCAGCTGGCGAGAAGCAGAGAAACACCCAGGATCCCAAGGTGCTATTTACCAAGCCCCCTCAAGTACAGGGACAGGAGCACATTTGGAAGAGGGAAACTGCTCTACATGCCAGCCCGGGCAGATGCCTACTTTCTTTGGCAAGTTAGGAACGGCAAAGGCTAGACTGGAAGCACCTGGGGCTCATGCCCCAGCCTTTGTGATGTCCAACCCCCAACTTCTTCCCAGGGCTCTAGCTGAAGCCAGAGCATTGGCCTGAGCGACCAAGAAGAGGTTCCAGCCCTAAAGGGAGCAGGACTTTCAGCACAACGGTAAAACTGTGCAAGCACAACCATGAAGGGATTCAAACTCTCAATCACCTGATCTAAAGTCAGATGCCTAATCCATTAGGCCATCTGATCACACAAGAAAAACCTCTCCAAGTACTTCTTTAGAGAAGACGGACACTGTGTTTCTTAGACTCAGGTCATCTACTGACGGGGGCCGAGACTCTCTGGGCACAAGAAGTCGAGTTCCCAGCGAGATGTGAGACTTAATTCTATGGAACCAGGTGGAGGACTTTGGCAGGGAGGATCAGGCATGGGGGATTGAGGTGCAGCGGATGCACCGGCTGTCTAGGTGCAGAGATTTAGTCACACTGAGGCAAAGGAGGCAGGAGAAGGAGGAATCCTGCTAATGGTCAGTGGCTGTGCAGAAAAAAGGGTGTTGATTCCCCCATCCTAAATGGGCTGGTTGGCTTGATCCTTCTCCCCTCTGCAGAGCATGGTGAGGACTGCAGCTCACCCCTTGTGGGGCAGGAGGGCATAGGTGCAGGGCGCTGGGCTCCGATGGACCTGGAAGGCAGATTCGGTGGGGTGGGGTAGGGCAGGGCAGGTCAGGGCCTGTGGTTTACATTCTGCCTTGCCTGGTGCTGGGCCATTGCACAATCCCCAGCCATGCCGCACAGCGCACCGCAAGAGGCAGGGGGGCAAGCAGATGATCCAGCACAAGGGGGGACAGGAAATGTGGTTGGTGGGAGGAAAGGCCTTGAGTTGCACTGGGGGAGTGCAGAGCAGGGTTGACACCCCAGAAACCTGCAGCAACGGGATGGCCAGGTGGGCTGCGTGGATAGAAGAGGCAGTGAGCCTAAAAGGGGAGTGGGGTCTAATGGTCAGAGCAGGTGGGGGTTGGGCTCTATCCCTGGCTCTGGGAGCAGAGGTGGGTCTAGAGGTGAGAGCAGAGGTACTGGGAGCCAGGACTCCTGGGTTCCATAGTGGTGGCTGGTTTTTCCTGGGTCTCCCTCCCTAGAGGTCCCAGCCCAGCCCCCTAGTGGAATCTGACTGGGGAGGGGGTTGCCCTGCCACTCCAGAGTCGTGATTCGAACCCCTCCCCCCACAGGCTCTGACATCACAGAATGTCCCCCCAAGACAGAAAGTAGGAGCCCCTCCCCGCATGCAGAGGAAGCTAGTGAGATTCTAGGGGGTCTCTGGCAGAGATGACAGCAGCCACCAGACACCCATTCATGGTTGCAAGGAGACTCTCCTGCACAGCCCCATGCTACAAGGGGCTAGGGGCACCCAGCCAGGGTCAGGAGGTATGCTCCCCCTGAGCCCCTCCCCCGTTACTCCAGGATCCGAGCATCTTCCTAATTCACAGGGTAATTCTCCTCCCAGGCTCGTGCAAGGGTAGGAAGTGCCACCAGCATCTGCTCTAACCCCTCAGACAGAGACCAACACCTACAAAATCTCCACCAAGCATTCTCAAAACTACAATACCCACACGAGGAAATAAGGAAACAGATCAACAGAGCCAGACGTGTACCCAGAAGCCTCCTACTGCAAGACAAACCCAAGAAAGAAACCAACAGGACTCCACTGGCCATCACATACAGCCCCCAGCTAAAACCCCTCCAACGCATCATCAAGGATCTACAACCCATACTGGACAATGATCCCACACTTTCACAGGCCTTGGGTGGCAGGCCAGTCCTTGCCCGCAGACAGCCTGCCAACCTGAAACATATTCTCACCAGTAACTGCACACCAAACCATAGTAACTCTAGCTCAGGAACCAATCCATGCAACAAACTTCGATGCCAACTCTGCCCACATATCTACACCAGTGACACCATCACAGGACCTAACCAGATCAGCCACACCATCACTGGTTCATTCACCTGCATGTCCACCAATGTAATATATGCCATCATATGCCAGCAATGCCCCTCTGCTATGTACATAGGCCAAACTGGACAGTCTCTATGGAAAAGGATAAATGGACACAAATCAGACATTAGGAATGGCAATATACAAAAACCTGTAGGAGAGCACTTCAACCTCCCTGGCCACACTATAGCAGACCTTAAAGTGGCCATCCTGCAGCAAAAAAACTTCAGGACCAGACTTCAAAGAGAAACTGCTGAGCTTCAGTTCATCTGCAAATTTGACACCATCAGCTCAGGATTGAACAAAGACTGTGAATGGCTTGCCAACTACAGAACCAGTTTCTCCTCTCTTGGTTTTCACACCTCAACTGCTAGAACAGGGCCTCATCCTCCCTGATTGAACTGACCTCGTTATCCCTAGCTTGCTTGCTAGCATATATATACCTGCCCTTGGAAATTTCCACTACATGCATCTGAGGAAGTGGGTATTCACCCACGAAAGCTCATGCTCCAAAACGTCTGTTAGTCTATAGGGTGCCACAGGATTCTTTGCTGCTTTTACAGATCCAGACTAACACGGCTACCCCGCTGATACAGATCAGATGGTATTCCTGATGCGTCTGTAAGGGCAGTGGGCCACGTCTGGTACTCAAGATCACTCCGAATGGCCATCAGCTGGTCATCCAGGAAATCCTGAATTCCTACACATACTAGATCCCACTGCAATGCCTTCCCAGCCTCAGTGATATTCAATACCATCTTTCCTTGGTGTAGTATTATAATACACCTGTTATTTAACTATTCTCAGGTACTGTCAAAAGGCATTAACATTAATAGCAGAGGAGGGGGTTACATTATTAGTCACTGGAATGATTTCAATACGGGTAAAATTTCTAGTGGCAGAACAAACTCTTCGGGTACTTGTTATTTAAAATCCAATTAGAGAGAGCAATACATGCTGAAGGATTTATCCAGAACACAGGGCGCAGCCTGTAGAATAAACCCCAAAACCCAATCAATACCACATTCCCAAGCATGGGTCCCACAAATGTCCTCCGGCCAGTGTATAATTCTTTGTTTCTTCACCAGGGTCAGTTCTTAATGTCCTTTCTAGTCAGGAATTCCTGGACTTTGGCAATTTCAGTGGAGCGAGTGTTTCTTTTTCTTTCCCAAAAACAGTTGTGGTGCAGCATCCTACAGGGGAGAGGTTACCAGCACATCACCCTGTAATGGTTTTGCTTTTTCTAGAAAAATTCAAAGGCAAAATAGATCTGTCAGTGGACAAGGGAGAGGTTACTAGCACTTCACCTTGTACTTTTTCCCTGCTGTCCAGAAGGCACAGTGGAGCTAGAAGGCGAAATAGGCTAATCTTCAGTAGGAGAATTCTCCCAATGTGGAGGGGTCTTTTTGCAGTGAGAATCATAGGTACAGACAGTCAGTCTTTGGCACTTCACAGTGGTGTTGGTAGTCAGCAGGACTTAATAAGGGCCTTTCCAGCATGGCGCCAAGTCAGTCTTTGGTTGGTGGACCTTTACGTCAATCTAGTTTCCTGATTCCAAGGAGTGGCAGGGCTGCTAGGGTCTTTGGGTAGCGCTTCTTTACCTGTGAGAAAAGAAACCTAACACATTTCATTAGTACCTGGCAGTGTTTTGCAAACCTTATAGCTGCATGGGCAAATTCAAGCTCTCATTTTCCTGGTTGTTAGCCAAGTCTTAACTGTGAGCAGTGTCCTTGAATGGAGTCAGTGTCTTATCTATAGCCTGAGCTTGCTAGCTAATTCTTTTTTTCCAGTTAACTCCTTCTGTTCTTTGTCCTTTTCCCCTTTTTTACTTCTTTTAACCTAAAAAGGAAACTTCCACTTTTCACTTATACACCTTTTTCCAACAATGAACACATAAACATTGCCATTATACAGTACATTAGTCTTATTATTTAATGAATGTATGCCACATATACCCTTCCACTAAAATAACCTTATTACAGAGCTTTGGAGCAACAAGCCAGGACAAGCACACCCACTTGAGGAGTTCACTTAATACAACCTCTAGTCTAATAGCTGCCCACCATCCCCAGCCCTCTGGCTAGAAATCTGAGGTAGCCAGAAGGATCCCATGTACAATATGGGGAATGGGTTAACTTTTCATGTCCTTGCTTTTAAAGACTGTTGGTATGCAAATTTTAATAACAATTTTTAATTAAAAGATTTGGCCAATGAAGATTCCTTTTCTTATTTAAGGAAATGTATTAGACTTTAGTATATCACATTCTCCTGATTCCAAACCAGACCATCCCATAAAAACACCAAACACAACAACTCCGGCCACGAGACAAACACCACAAGACAGAACACAAAACACAATTCCCATTGTGCCAGTAAATGCATGGTACGTTGAGTGCTGTTCAGCTGGCATCAGTTTTCTCTGATTATCTGAAAGACAAAAAAAAAACAGAGGTCTACCCCTTCTGGGCAGACAATCATCACTTAAAATATACAAATACCCTTGTTAACTTCAGGCAAAACAGAGGAATTACCCCATTTTTTTTTGTTATGTGTTTCATAGGCAGCCCAGGTTTCAGTGGCTCCTACCTTATCAGTTAGATAATTTGCATTAATACAGATGCTTTCTGGCTTGCTTTTTACTTTTAACTCCTGCTTTCAAACACTGAAAGAAAACATCACCACTTATAGTGCCCTTAGAGCCTAATAAAATTTCAATTACATAGCACTGTCTACATTCTTCAGTAATTCAACTAAATTGTTCATAGCCAAATGATTGCAATCCAATAATTTCTTTGCCTGAATTTATTTACAAACATTTCAAAGACACCAAGAACTTTCCTCTTTAGCATTTTTACAAAGTTCAACTACTGTTCCCTCCTGCAACTACAGAGTTAACTTCTCATTCTCCCTTAAATCACTTGCTTGTCTCCCAACAGCCACTTTTATCAATTCAAATCACTATTCCAAGTAAGTCCTGGGTATTTGAAATCCCCATGCTTACACTTACTGACTCCTTCCTTCCACTACACCCTCAAAGTATTTCAACCTGTTTTTAATCTCTCTGTCTGTTGCCTGCCCGTCTGGGCCCAATCCTGCTTTTCTCGCTGAACCGTCCCTTCCATGAGCACCAACTTTTTCCACTACCAGTTTAGCTAGGAGGGTGGGTTTCTCAACTAGCCCCCACCCCTCCTGGTCTCTTCCCTTAAACATTCTTACTCACAAGACTACCCGAGTCCTCCCTCGTGAGGCTTGCCACCTGGATTAAAACACATGGCCCATTGGGCAAAGGCTATTTATTTAATATAATCCAAACCCCTTTAGAGGATTTACCCAGAGACCCATCCATCTGTCTGCTGACACTTAAACAGAAAAAAGAATTACACAGAGAGCAGAGGGAATTACAGTTTAAGCCAGGCTTTCCCACTTCTATACACTGACCGCTACAGGGGACGTGACAGAAGGATCTCAGTTCGAACTCAGATCTTCCTCGCAATCATGGCTTCCACTCCGAAGAATTACAAACGAGAGGTTCACCAATGCCCACACTCCTAACTCCCAAATGAACAGAGCAGAAAAACAACAGTAACTGGTTAAACAGAACAGAACCAGAACCAGATAGCGTTCCCTTACTCTATTAGGGCTCACTTTTAATCATGATTTTCTCAACATATAACACCAACAGTACCAAGCAAAGCAAATATAAAATAACAAGGGTAAAACAAATAGATGGTGTAAATTCTGCAGGGCTCCCCCCTTCTTAATTGCTCACCAAACTGTGACAAATTTCTGTTACCAATCTATCCCTTGTGTCAGGTGATCAGGCTGACACTACAGGATCATTGGGAGAAGATAAAGAAAACACACCATATAACTGAATTTTAAAGCTTCACTAGTCAGGAAAAACATTAATGCCCCAAGCCCTAAGCCCCTTTCATACTCACACATGTACGTCCAGACTGACCACTTCTGTGTATAATGTTCAGAGAAGGGGGAGAAGTGGACGGGAGATTATCCTGTATACATCTTGTCCAGAATTTCCAACATGTTTCCACTCTTGGGAGGGCAGTTCTCTTACACCCTGGAATCTACTGCGGCATCTCTTTCAGAGATTCCAGTCCAGGTCAGCTGCCTGTGGCTTCTTGGGTGTCACCAAGCCACACCGGCTCCGGGGTCACAAAGGCACACTGTTGGATCTCACTGGACAGTTAAGCTTTGCAAATGTAATCTCAGTTCTGTAACTTGTATTGCCTTTGGTTCGCCTCTGTCAATTTTCCTTTTTCCACAGCCAGCTGGGGCCGAAAGCAGTTTTTGTTTGTACTTAGCATAGTCTGCCTTGATTCTTGACCTTGAACGCAGAGCAACTTTCTTTTTATCCCTGAAGTTAACCCGTTCCTTTCCTCAGTAGACAAATTTGCTCACACTGTGTCAGGGCTTTTTGCTAATTAAACACTCCTCTTAGATGTATGATCTTATCTGGATTGAAGTACCTTCTAGTGGGCATTGTTTAGATGTAAATATTCCAGTTCTCTAAATACCTGCAGGTTGTTGAACAATAATGTACGTACATGTAATATGCGGCGGTACCATTTGGGGGTGAGGTGGAATGTTTAGACTGTCCCCCCACTCATTTTCCACTTACACACACAGGGAGGGTGCCCTGTCTGTGCTAGCGGTTCATAAACAAAGGATTTTTCCCTACAGGGTACTCACACAGGAGAGGCTAACAAGGATGGCCACGACCCTCGTACACCTCCCTTCAGCAAAAAGTGTCGGCTAGTGTGACGTTATTGATATAAACTGGGACCATATAGAACATGGGTTGCAACCAAGGACCTGTAGTGGCACCAAATCCTAGGTAAAGGGGGTCATATAAGGTTTCTAAGACCAGGTTATGGATTACTGGTTATGATTATGTTGTCTGTATGTCTGTATCATTTTGGTAGTTGAAGTTATGAATATTGGCTGTATGCTGTCTGTATTTCAAATTTGTGTTGTGTTACTGGGAAAGATCCCAGACAAGTTGGTGTCAGCTCTGTTTAGCCTGCTTGATGGCCCATTAAGGACCATCACCTACAGAATTGTCCCATCGAGAGAAGGCAGTTACGCCCTGTGACTCAGCAGGATGTGCAGAAACTGGCCCATGTGACTGCAAACTCCATTTTGCTGTAACTTTCCACAGCAGGAACAAAGGAGATCTTATACCTGGAAAAGCCTATATAGGGCGGAGGCCTCATCTCCATTTGGTCTTCAGTCCTGCTTCTTACCTCTGGAGGGACTTTGCTACAAGCTGAAGCTCTGCACAAAGGACTGAATGACCCATCGCAGCTGGGGATGTTCTCCAGAGACTTGATTTGAACCTGCAGTTTACGCCATCACTGCTACAAGCCTGAATTAAGAACTTTGCCATTACTGTATGTAATTGATTCCATTTAACCAATTCTAGCTCTCATCTCTATCTTTTTCCCTTTATGAATAAACCTTTAGATTTTAGATTCTAAAAGATTGGCAACAGCGTGATTTGTGGGTAAGATCTGATGTGTATATTGACCTGGGTCTGGGGCTTGGTCCTTTGGGATCGAGAGAACCTTTTTCTTTTACTGGGGTATTGGTTTTCATAACCATTCATCCCCAGGACAGGTGGCACTGGTGGTGATACTGGGAGACTGGAATGTCTAAGGAAATTGCTTGTGTGACTTGTGGTTAGCCAGTGGGGTGAAACCGAAGTCATTTTTGTCTGGCTGGTTTGGTTTGCCTTAGAGGTGGAAAAACCCCAGGCTAGGGCTGTAACTGCCCTGTTTGAGCAAATGGTCCTGAATTGGCACTCTCAGTTGGGTCCCGCCAAAACCACATTGTCACAGCTAGTCTCTGGGAGACGGTGCCGCTTACTCTGATTGCATCCAGTGAGATGATCAGACTGTCAATAGCCCACACGGAAAGGAAAAGGGAAGGGAAGATGGGTACACACACTCCTAGACCCAGGTAGCTTCCTCACCGGATGATGCCAGGCCGAGTCAGCCCACCATGGGTCGGACCTCCTAAAGATCCACTAGTTACCGGGCTTGCATTAGAGTAGTCCTGGTCACAAGCTTTTGCTTCACAGGGTACTCTGGGTGTCTTCCAGTAACAGTTACTCACACTGGCCCCCAGTACCATTCTGCATCTGATCTTGCTTTGCCTTTTTTTCAGTTTATGCTTAGTCATCGGATCCGAACCAAACACCTTCCAATTCACTAGAATGCATTCTAATGGTGTACACCGTACCTGGCACCCCATACCGTGCCCTTGACCCATTATATGACGCTCTATTGTCTAATGGGAATTACAATGACTAGGCGTCCCCAGCCTCGGGGAAAAGTCCACACTACTGGACTGTTCTTACCTTATCCAAGGGACCGGTTCCTCACTGCCGCCCACAGACAAAGCCCAGACCACTGGATTATTCTTACCTTATCCAAGGGACTGGTTCCTCACTGTCACCCACAACTGCTTCTCCACTACTCGAGCGCGTTGCACTGTTGTGCCCTTTGGGGTCAGTTGAACTGCATTTCCGACAAGCCCCCGGTGAAGTCACCAGTGTGCACTGGGCGTCGGTCATCACCGCGATCCGTTGACCACCAGAAGGGATCCGGGCAAGGCAAATTTTAGCCTCGAGTCCACCCAGGGACGCCATGAACTGTGCCAGCACAGATAGTGCCCGGGGCCAAGCAGCAGCAGTTCGTGGCCCTGTGTGCTCGGCTCGAATAAATACACACCAGGGTGGAGAAGCAAAACACAAGTTTATTTGAGCTCAAATTAGGTGCAAGGGAGAATACAATCTCAAATCCTGCACACACACACTTTTCCCTTTTTTAATTTTTTTTCCTTTTCCCCCCTCCTTTCCCTGTAGCAATTACGTAAGCACAGGTGCATTAAGTAATCTTGGCCGCAGCAGCTCATTAGTAAGTTTTCCTTCTGAAAGTTATCTTGTCATTCAACACGGAGGCCTTATCACTACTGCTTTAGACCGGTTTGACCTGTGCTGCAACTGATAGCTTTCTAAGTCGAATGGAGTTCAACATGGAGGGGCTTTGGTTCGCTTTGGCCTAGAACAGGAGGGCTTCATCGACACTCATGGCCTTCCACCCACCCGAGTTACCTAGGGTTATGCCTAGTGACACCAACACTACGTAGCTCTGAGAGGGAACTGGGGAGCAGCCTTTCCTGCTGGGGAGGGGAGCTGGGTTCCTTCCCCACCTCTGTGAGGGAAATGGGGAGCAGCCATTCCTGTGGGGGTGAGGTGTTGCCTTCCCTCCCCAGCTCTGCAAGGGGACTGGGGAGCGGCCATTCCTGCAGGGGAGGGGTGCTGGGTTCCCTCCACAATCCTGCCAGGGAACTGGGAAAAGGCTGTTCTTGCGGGGGCGGGGCGCTGCATACACTCCCCAGCTCTGCCAGGGGACAGGGTAGCGGCCATTCCTGAGGGAGCAGGGCATTTCCTTCCCTCCCATGCTCTGCGAGGGGACTGGGGAGTGGCCATTCCAGCGGGAGCGAGGCGCTGCCTTCCCTCTCCAGCTCTGCAAGGGGAATGGGGAGAGGTCGTTCGTGCGAGGGTGGGGCGCTGCCTTCCCTCTCCAGCTCAACCAGGGCACTGGGAAATGACCCTTCAAGCGGGGGCGGGGCGCTGCCTTCCCTCCCCGACTCTGCCAGGAGACTGGGGCGCGGACGTTCCTGCAGGGGCGGGGTATTGGGTTCCCCTCCCAGCTCTGTGGGGGGACTGGGCAGCTCTCGTTCCTGCGGGGGTGGTGTGCTGGGTTTCCTTCACAGCTCTGCGATGGGAATGGAGAGTGGCCGTTCCTGTGAGGCAGGGCACTGCTTTCCCTCCCCAGCTCTGCGTGGGGAGTGGGGAGCGGCCGTTCCTGCAGGGGCAGGGCGCTGGGTTCCCTCGCCAGCTCTGGCAGGGGCCTGAGGAGCGGCCGTTCCTGCCGGGTCTTAGCGCTGCCTGCCTTCCCCACCTCTGCTAGGGAAATGTGTGTCTGCTATTCCAGCAGGGGCGGGGCGGGGTGCTGCTTTCCCTCCCCACCTATGCAAGGGGACTGGGGAGCGGCTGTTCCTGCGGGGGCGGGGCGCTGTGGTCTCTCCCCAATTCTGTGAGGGGGACTGTGGGTTTGCCATTCCAGCAGGGGCGGGGTGGTGCTTTCCCTCCCCAGCTCTTCGAGGGGACTGGGCAGCGGCTGTTCCTACAAGGGCGCGTCACTGCGTTCCCTCCCAAGCTCTTCGAGAGGACTGGGGAATGGCCGGTCCTGCGAGAGCGGGGAGCTGGATTTCATCCCTAGCTCTGCGAGTGTCTGGGGAGCGGCAGTTCCTGCGAGGGCGAGTCGCTCGGTTCCCTTCCCAGCTCTGCCACGGGACTGGAGAGCGGCCGTTCCTGTGGGGACATAGCGCTGCCTTCCCTCCCCACCTCTACGAGGGGACTGTGAGGCCGCTATTCCAGCAGGGGCGGGGCGCTGCTTTCCCTCCCCAGCTCTGCAAGGGGATTCGGGAGCAGCTGTTTCTGCGGGGGCGGGGCACTGGGTTCACTCTCCGACTCTGAGAAGGGACTAGGGAGCGGCCACTCGGTTCCCTCCCAGCTCTGCGAGGGGAGTGGGAAGGGGCCGTTCCTGTGGGAGCGGGGCGCTGCTTTCCCTCCCCAGCTCTGAAAGGGGCCTGGGGAGCAGCCATTCTAGCGGGGGTGGGGCGCAGCTTTCCCTCATCAACTCTGTGAGGGGACCGTGGGACTGCCATTTTAGCGGAGGTGGGGCGCTGCTTTTCCTCCACAGCTCTGCGACGAAACTGGGGAGTGGCCGTTCCTGCGACAGCGGGGTGCTGCCTTCCCTCCCCAGGTCTGCCAGGGGAGTGGGGAGCAGCCGTTCCTGTGGGGGCGGGGCGCTGCCTTCCCTCCCCAGGTCTGCGAGGGGACTGGGCAGTTGTCGTTCCTCCGGGGATGGGGCGCTGTGTTCCCTCCCCAGCTCTGCGAAAGGACTGGGGAGCGGCTGTTCTTGCGAAGGTTTGGCACTGGGTTCTCTCCACAGCTCTATGAGGGAACTGATTAGCGGCCATTCCTGTGGGGGCGGGGCACTGCCCTCCCTCCCCAGCTCTGCGAGGGGACTGGGATGCGGCCGTTCCTGCATGGGTGCGGTGCAGTGTTCTCTCCCCAGCTCTGCCAAGGGACAGGGGCGTGGCCGTTCTTGCGGGGGTGGGGCGCTGAATTCCTTTCCCAGCTCTGCCAGGGGACTGGGGAGTGGCGGGTCCAGCGGGGGCAGGGCACTGGCTTCCCTCCCCAGCTCTGGGAGGGGCCTGGAGAGTTGTGGTTGCAGTGGGGGCAGGGCACTGGTTTCCCTACAAAGCTCTGGGAAGGGGGCAGGGAGTGGCGGTTCTAGCGGGGGTAGGGCGCTGCCTTCATTCCCCAGTTCTGGGAGGGGCTTAGGGAGTGGCGTTTCTAGCGGGGGAGGGGCCTGCGGACTGGCGGTTCAAGAGGGGGCAGGGTGCTGGCTTCCCTCCTAAGCTCTGGGATGGATCTGGGGAATGGCCATTCACGCGGGGGAAGGGCCCTGTGTTCCTTCCCCAGCTCTGGGAGGGGCCTAGGGAGTGGCGGTTCTAGCAGGGGAGGGGCCTGGGGAGTGACGGTTTGAACGGGGGCAGGGTGCTGGCTTCCATCCCCGGCTCTAGCATGGCCCTGGGGAGTGGAGACTCCAGCAGGGGCAGGGCTGTGACGTTATGAGTGTACTATAATATCTCATTGAAAGGTGACAGGGCCAGAAAGAGTTAATTACCTCACCTCACCGACTGACCTGACCCGTGGGTGAACATTACGGACTGGTTAGGAAGATATGTAAATGAATAGAGCTTTGAAATGCAAGTCTGTATTGTCAGAGGTAGAAGGGGAGATGTTTGCTCAGGTCTTGTGATCTAAGCAAACAAGTCTTGTCTATTGCTGTAGTTTTAATTTAAAGATCAAAAAAGAATATTAACATTTATGATGATACCGAGTGAAATAGTATTATTGTCTATGTGTCTCTTTGAAGGTTGTGGTAACCTGTATCTGAACTGTTTAATGGATAAATGACTCTGTGCTAATTGGCAGGATGTTTGGAAGAAGGAGTTAAACCTATTGATTTCTCATGCCGAAAGGCTGCTGGAAATGTATAAGAAGCCTGGGACACAATCCTTCTTCATCTCAGATCTGCTTTGGGTTTCAACATGGGGAAACCTTAAACCATAAGGATTGAGATCCCCAGTCATTGACTGGAGCCACCTTGAATATGGAAATTGGGCTATAACCTGTAGACAATTTCTAAAAGGACTCTTGGCAACTACAAGCTCACCTCTGCTATGTATCTGCACCTCAAGAATTGAAATCAAGTCTGTCTATATAGTGATATTTTAACCAACACTCTCCCTTTATTTTTTAAATAAATTTTATCTTAGTTAATAAGAATTGGCTATAGTATGTATTTTGGGTAAGATCTAAGTTATAATTGAATCTGGGTATGTGTCTGATCCTTTGGGATTGGAAGAACCTTTACTTTTATATGATGAAGTAAGATTTTCAGGAATCATCATCATATCTGACCGGTGTCTGGACGGAGGCTTGAGGCTGGGCACTTTAAGGGAACTGTGTTGTTTGGACTTCTAAGTGACAAGTGAGGTACTATAGAAGCTGTTTTGTGCTGGCTTGGTAAATCTAAGTATTGAAATAATCACCAGCGTTTGGGGTTTGTCTGCCCCGTTTTGTTTGCAGTTCACCCTGATTGAGTGACCTCAGCTGGCTCCCATGGGCAGCACCGTCACATGGCCACTCCCCAGTCCCCTTTCAGAGCTGGGGAGGGAACTCAGCACCCTGCCTCTGCTGAAACGGCCACTCCTCAGTCCCCTCGCAGATCCGGGGAGGGAAGGCAGCGCCCTGCCCCCGCAGGAACGACTGTTCCCCAGTCCCCGTGTAGAGCGGGGGAGAGAACCTAGTGCCCCGCACCCACTGGAACGGCCGTTCCCAAGTCCCCTCCGAGAGGTGGAGAGGGAAGGCAGTGCCCCGCCCCCGCACGATTTCCCGCTCCTCAATCCCATCGCAGAAGTGGGGAGGGAACCCAGCTCCCTGCCCCTGCTGGAAAGGTCGCTCTCCAGTCCCCTCCCAGAGCTGGGGATGGAAGGCAGCACCCCTCCCTCGCAGGAATGGCTGCTGCCCAGTCCCCTCGCAGAGCTGAGGAGGGGAGGAAGCTCCGCACGCCCGCAGGAACGATTGATCCCCAGTAACCTCGCAGAGCAGGGGAGGGAAGGCAGTGCCCTGCCCCCGCAGGAATGGACACTGCCTAATCCCATCGCAGAGCTGGAGAGGGAGCCCAGCGCCCCATCCCCACAGGAAACATCACTCCCCAGTCCCCTTGCAGAGCCGGGGAGGAAAAGCAGTGCCCTGCTCCCGCAGTAACGGCAGCGTCCCAATCCCCTCGCAGACCTGAGGAGGGATCCCAGCGCCCCGCCCCCGCTGGAAAAGTCACTCCAGTCCCCTCGCAGAGCTGGGAAGGGAACCCAACAACCCACCCTCGCAGGAACTGCCGCTCCCCAGTTCCCTCGCAGAGCTGGAGAGGGAAGGCAGCACCCCACCCCCGCAGAAACGGCCGCTCCCCAGTTCCCTCGCAGAGCTGGGGAGGGAAGACAGCGCTCTGCCCCCGCAGGAACGACAGCTGCCCAGTCCCCCTCACAGAGCTGGGAGGGGAATCCAGCGCCCTGCACCGCAGGAACGGCCGCTCCCCATTCCCCTCGCAGAGCTGGAGCTGTAACACAGCGCCCTGCCCCTGCAGGAATGGCCGCTCCCCAGTCCCCTCCCAGAGCTGTGGAGGGAAATCAGCGCCCCGCCCCCGCTGGAACGGAAGTTCCCCAGTCCCCTCGCAGAGCTGGGGAGAGAACCCAGCGCCCCACCCCCTCAGGAAAAACAACATCCAAGTCCCCTTGCAGAGCTGGAAGGGGAACTCAGCGCTCTGCCTCCACAGGAACGACAGCTCCCCAGTCCCCTTGCAGAGATGGGGAAGGAAGGCAGCGTCCTGCCCCCGCAAGAACGGCTGCTCCCCAGTACGCTTGCAGACCTCGGGAGGGAACCCAGCACCCCTCCACAGCAGGAACGTTCGCTCCAAGTCCCCTTGCAGAGCCGGAGAGGGAAGGCAGCACCTCGGAACCGCATGAACGTCTGTTCCCAGTCCCCTCCGAGAGCTGGGGAGGGAACCCAGCGCCCCGCCCTGTTGGAACAGAGGCTCCAAAGTATCCTGCTAGAGCTG
Organism: Gopherus evgoodei; assembly: GCF_007399415.2. NCBI lineage: Eukaryota > Metazoa > Chordata > Testudines > Testudinidae > Gopherus > Gopherus evgoodei. The sequence continues at coordinate 5,321,567 of NC_044342.1, forward strand.
GGGAGGGAGCCGAGCCCCCTGCCCCCACTGGAACGGCCGCTCCCCAGTCCCATCACAGAGCTGGGATGGGAACCCAGCACCCCTCCCCCGGAGGAACAGCCGCTCCCCAATCCCCTGGCAGATCTGGGGAGGGACGGCAGGAATTGTCACTCCCAAGTCCCCTCGCGGAGCGGGGGATGGAACCCAGTGCCCTGCCCCTGCAGGAATGGCTGCTCCCCAGTCCCCTGGCAGAGCTAGGGAGAAAAAGCATCGCCTCGCCCCTGCAGGAACGGCCGCAACCCAGTCCCCTCTCAGAGCTCAGGAGGGAACCCAGCGCCTCGCCTCCGCTGGAACGTCCACTCCCCAGTCCCCTTGCAGAGCCGGAGAGGGAAGGCAGCAGCCTGCCCCCGCAGGTAGGTCCGCTACCCAGCCCTCTGGCAGAGCTGGGGAGGGAACCCAGCGCCCCTCCCCCGCAGGAATAGCTGCTCCTTAGTCCTCTCACAGAACTGGAGTGGGAAGGCAGAGCCCTGCCCACTCATGAACGGCAGCTCCTCATTCCCCTTGCAGAGCTGAGGAGGGAAGGCAGTGCCCGTCCACAGAGGAACGGCCACTTCTCAGTCCCCTCGCAGAGCCAGAGAGGGAAGGCAGCGCCCTGCCACCGCAGGTACAGCCACTCCCCAGTCACCTGGCAGAGCTGGGGAGGGGACCCAGTGCCCCTCCCCCGCAGGAAAACGGTTACTCACCTTTGTAACTGTTGCTGTTCGAGATGTGTTGCTCATATCCATTCCAGTTAGGTGTGTGAGCGCGCCGCATGCACGTTTGTTGGAGAAACTTTTACCCTAGCAACCCAAGCGGGTCGGCTGGGCGTCCCCTGGAGTGGCGCCGCTATGGCGCCCAATATATATCCCAGCCGACCTGGCCACCCCTCAGTTCCTTCTTGCTGGCTACTCCGACAGTGGGGAAGGAGGGTGAGTTTGGAATGGATATGAGCAACACATCTCGAAGAACAACAGTTACAAAGGTGAGTAACCATCTTTTCTTCTTCGAGTGATTGCTCATATCCATTCCAGTTAGGTGATTCCCAAGCCTTACCTAGGCGGTGGGGTCGGAGTGAGATGTGGCGGTATTTAGAACTGCTATGCCAAATGCCGCGTCATCTCTTGATTGACGGACTAGTGCATAGTGTGCGGTGAATGTGTGGACCGATGACCAGGTCGCTGCACGGCATATCTCCTGGATTGGCACGTGCGCCAGGAAGGCCGCCAACGCCACCTGAGCTCTTGTGGAATGTGCCGTGAGGTGGCCAGAGGGGACACGAGCTAGATCGTAGCATGCACGAATGCATGCAGTCACCCAGGAGGAAATCCTCTGAGAGGAGATTGGTAGACCCCACATCCATTCTGCGACCGCCACAAACAGCTGAGGAGACTTCCGGAATGGCTTTGTTCGCTCAATGTAGAAAGCGAGCACTCTGCGTACATCTAAGGAGTGTAGCTGCTGCTCCCGCCGGGAAGAGTGGAGCTTCGGGAAGAAGACCGGGAGGAAGATGTCCTGGTTGGTATGGAAGGCAGACACAACCTTAGGGAGGAATGCCGGGTGGGGTCGCAGGTGTACTTTGTCCTTATGGAAGACGGTGTAGGGTGGGTCCACTGTGAGAGCTCTCAGCTCGGAGACCCGTCTGGCCGATGTAATGGCCACCAAGAAGGCCATCCTCCATGACAGGTACGTGAGCGAGCAAGTCGCCAGTGGCTCAAACGGTGGGAGCGTGAGCCTGTTTAGGACCAAATTAAGGTCCCAGGTGGGAGCAGAGCGGCGTGCGGGGAGGTAGAGACGCTCCAGGCCTTTAACAAATCTAGCGACTAGGGGGTGGGAGAATATGGAGCGGCCACTCTCTCCTGGTCGAAAGGCGGATATGGCCGCTAAGTGCACCTTTAAGGAGGATGTCACCAGGCCCTGCTGCTTAAGGTACCAGAGGTAGTCTAGGACAGTGGGAATCGGGGCCTGCGTAGAGTTCACCCCCTGAGTAGCACACCAGCAAGAGAAGTGCTTCCACTTGGCCTTGTACCTTGAGCGAGTGGAAGGCTTCCTGCTGTTAAGGAAGATATGCTGGACCAGTGCGGAGCAGCTGAGCTCCGCCGCGTTCAGCCATGCAGGAGCCATGCCGTGAGGTGTAGGGCTCATAGGTCCAGGTGACAGAGCCTGCCGTGATCCTGTGTGATCAGGTCTGGATGGAGAGGGAGTGGGATTGGAGGGTCCACAGACAGGTCCAGCAAGGCAGTGAACCAGTGCTGTCTGGGCCACGCAGGTGCGATCAGGATTAGATGCGCTTTGTCCCTGCGTAGTTTCAACAGGACTTTGTGCACCAGAGGGAACGGAGGGAAGGCATACAATAGGTGGTGGGTCCATGGCAGGAGGAATGCGTCTGTGATCGACCCGGGAGAGAGACCCTGAAAGGAGCAAAACTCCTGGCACTTCCTGTTAGACTTGGTCGCAAAGAGGTCTATGCGGGGTAATCCCCACCTCTGGAAGATGGAATGGATGACATCCGGTCTGATCGACGATTTGTGGCATAGGAAGGATCGGCTGAGTCTGTCCGCCAGTGTGTTCCTGACCCCTGGGAGGAAGGATGCCACCAGATCTATCGACTGGGCTATGCAGAAGTCCCAGAGTCGAATGGCTTCCTGACATAGAGGAGACGAACGGGTTCCCCCCGTTTGTTGATGTAGTACATGGCCGTTGTGTTGTCCGTGGGTACGGAAACACAACGGCCGTGCAGACGTCGTTGAAATGCCTGGCAGGCAAGGCAGACTGCCCTCAACTCCCGGACATTTATGTGGAGTGACAGCTCTTGGGATGACCAGAGGCCCTGGGTACGTAGGTGCCCTAGGTGGGCCCCCCACCCCAGGGATGATGCATCGGTTGTTAGAGTCATCGACGGTGACTGTGGATGGAACGGCATCCCCGCGCATACTAGGGATGGGGTCAGCCACCAGTCGAGGGAGCGGAGAGGGTCGGAGGGGACCGTCACCAATACATCTAGGTGGTCCCTGCCCGGGCGGAATACGGAATGAAGCCACGTTTGGAAGGGCCTCATTCGGAGCCTGGCATACTTCGTCACATAAGTACATGCGGCCATATGCCCCAGTAGTATGAGGCAGGTGAGAGCTGAGGTGATTGTGGAGGCTTGCAAGCTCCGTATGAGCAAGACGATAGTCTGGAAGCAGGGCTGAGGTAAGTAAGCCCTGGCTTGAGTAGAGTCCAGGGTCGCGCCTATGAAGTCCAACCTCTGTGTGGGGACCAGGCTGGATTTCTCGGCATTGAGAAGCAGGCCTAGCTGGAAGAAGAGGTCTGTAACCACCTCGACATGTTGCCGCACCTGCGACTGGGAGGACCCTCTTAGGAGCCAGTCGTCGAGGTACGGAAACACGTGGATATTCCGCCGACGGAGGCGGGCGGCCACAACGGCCATGCACTTGGTAAACACCCTCGGAGTCGTGGAGAGGCCGAAGGCTAGGACTGTGAATTGGAAGTGCTGATGTCTGACCGTGAAGCGAAGGTACTTCCTGTGCAGTAGAAAGATGGCAATATGGAAGTACGCGTCCTTCATGTCGAGGGCGGCATACCAGTCTCCAGGATCCAGGGATGGGATAATGGTTCCCAGGGAGATCATGCGGAACTTCAACTTGAGCATCCATTTGTTGAGGCACCGCAGGTCTAGGATGGGTCTGAGACCTCCCTTGGACTTGGGGATCAGAAAATATCGGGAGTAGAACCCCTTGCTTCTCTCGTCTAGAGGTACCTAGCTCCTGCTGCGAGGAGAGAACGAACCTCCTGCAGAAGGGTTTTCTCGTGAGAGGGGTCCCTGAAGAGGGACTGGGAAGGGGGGCGGGAAGGGAGTGAGGAAGCAAATTGTAGGTGGTATCCTTGCTTCACCGTGCATAGCACCCAACTGTCTGAAGTTAACCGGGACCACGCCGGGAGCAAGTGGGAGAGGCGGTTGGAGAAGGTAGGGGAAGGATCCTGTCTTGAGGCTGGTACGCCGTCCCCGGGCGCACCTTCAAAAGCCGGACTTGGAGCCCGGTGGTGCCTTGGAGGGCCCTTGGTTTTGGCCCCTCTGGGAGCCGGATTGGCGCCTGCGGCCCCCCCGGCCACGGTGTCTACTGAAGTCCTGCCTCTGGCGCGGTGGGAAGTATGGGCGTCATGCCTGGGGCCTGAAGGGTCTACGCTGGGTGGAAGGTGTATGCATCCCCAGAGAGCGTATGATGACTCAATTGTCCTTCAGGTTTTGCAATTTGGAGTCCATTTTGTGGGAGAACAAACCCTTCCCGTCAAAGGGTAAGTCCTGGACGGTATATTGTAGTTCTGGGGGTAGGGTGGAGGCCTGAAGCCAGGAAATGCGTCTCATGGTGATTCCCGAGGCCAAGGTTCTGGCTGCTGAGTCGGCCGTGTCGAGGGAGGCCTGTAGAGAGGGGTCCTGGCCACCTTCTTACCCTCCTCCAGGAACGCATTAAATTCCAGGCGTGAGTCCTGGGGTAGAAGCTTGGAGAACTTACCCACCTCTGCCCATATATTATAGTTATAACGGCCCAGTAGGGCCTGTTGGTTGGCCACACGGAGTTGCAAGGCCCCAGCTGAGTACACTTTGCGACCCATGAGGTCCATTTGCCTAGCTTCTTTGGCTTTGGGGGCCGGTGCCTGTTGGCCGTGCCGTTCCCTGTCGTTGACAGACTGGACAACTAGGGAGGAGGGAGGAGGGTGGACGTATAGGTACTCGTACCCCCGAGAGGGTACCATGTACTTCCTTTCCACTCCCTTAGCTGTCGGCGGGATGGAGGCTGGCGATTGCCAAAGGTTATCGGCGGTGGACTGGATAGTCTTGATGGATGGGAGGGCTACTCGGGTAGGTGCGTCTGCAGAGAGGATGCTCACTACCGGGTCCTCAACCTCTGGGACCTCCTCCACAGGTAGGCTGATGTTAAGGGCCACTCTACGGAGGAGGTCCTGGTGGGCCCTGAGGTCTATCGGTGGGGGCCCTGATGCTGAAGACCCAGCCACGGCCTCATCTGGCGAGGAGGAGGAGGAGGATACTCCAGGGATGAGGGCATCCTGTGCGGTCTCCTGCTCCTGGACTGGTTCCTGCTCCAGTTGACCCGGGGAGTCTAGTGGCGGCTGTTTATCCGACTCAACCACGGGGGGGGGGCGGGAAACAGTGGCCTCTGGTACCTGATGTTCTGAGGTGGCAGAACGGGTCTGGGGCATGGGGCCACCCTGGGTCTGATGATATGCCCAGGGTGTCCAAAAACCCCACTGTTGGGAACCCACGTCCTGCGGGCGGGGGTCCTGGAACACTCCCAGCAGTACTTTGGGATCTTGGTCCCGTTCGTAATAGCTACCCGCCTGGGAGGATGCCGACGTGCCTCTAGACGGCCATGGTGGAGCAGCGAAAGTTGGAGCCGAGGTTCTGACAGACCTTACACCTCTGGGTTGTGGTGACCGGTGTTGGTATTGGTGACGATGTCGAGAGCGAGACCGGGACCTGCGACCGGCTTGGTGCCGGGAGGTCGACCGAGATCTCGAGTCCCTCTGTCTTGATCCACTCCTGGAGGTGCGGCACCCACCGTGGTGCCGTGAGCTGGAGAGGTACCGTGAGTACCGGGTTGACGCTCGAGACGTCGATCGGTGCCGGGAGCTTGACCGGTGCCGGGAGCATGAACGGTACCGAGGCGATCGGTGCCGGGAGCCTGAATGGTGCCGAGGTGATCGGTGCCGGGAGTCTGACCGGTGCCGAGACCGAGATCGCCATCAAGGGTATGAGCGATGCCTCGATGCAGAGCGTCCGCGGGACCACGATCTGGAGCGGTGCTGGTCTGCTATGCTGACCGAAGCTGGTCTGGTCAGGGTCGGTTGGCCCATGGAGTGTAGTACCCGCACCGGTTGCGCATCGGTGATCGCGATCAGATCCCTTGCTGCGGCAAACGTCTCGGGGGTAGATGGCGAAGCAGGCTCTACCGCGGTGGGCACCGGGGAGCCGCCAGGTGCCGGACTCGACGGCCCTCGTGGGGTTGGAGTCAACCGTACCGGCTTAGACGGTGCTGTGGCAGGTATCGGTGCCGGGCGGTCCATCTTTGGCGCAGGCTCTGACTGCGAGGCAGCTGCTGGCGGGATGATCTGCGCCTTCGCCGTCTTCGACCTCGGGGAGAGGGAGCGGCTCGGAGCTGGTTTTGGCGCCGGCGGAGGCCGGTGCCGTGAGTCCTTGGTGGCAGCGCTCGGTGCCGTGGCGGTGCCCTTTCTTACCGGCTGACTTGTGCTCGGTGCCGAGGGTGGAGGTGTCAGGGCCGCTTCCATAAGGAGCTGTCTTAATCTAATGTCTCGCTCCTTCTTGGTTCTCGGCTTGAAAGACTTGCAGATTGAGCACTTAGCCGATAAGTGCGACTCCCCAAGGCACTTCAAGCAGGAGTCATGGGGGTCTCCAACTGGTATAGGCTTGTGGCAAGCCGAGCACTGCTTGAAACTCGATGAGCCGGGCATGAGCTCCGGCTCCCGGTGCGGGGAAGGAGGGGGTCCCCGATCCCCTCAAACTACAACTAATAACTACACTATTAACACTAACTAACTAACTAACTGACTAAATAATTATATATCTATATACAAAACACTTAACTATTACTATATACAACGATAGCGAAATGAGCTGTTAGGGAGTGTGGAGGTCAGCGAAGCCGCGCTCTGCAGTTCCAATGACCGACACGGGCGGTAAGAAGGAACTGAAGGGTGGCCGGGTCGGCTGGGATATATATTGGGCGCCATAGCGGCGCCACTCCAGGGGGTGCCCAGCCGACCCGCTTGGGTTGCTAGGGTAAAAGTTTCTCCGACGAACGTGCACGCGGTGCGCACACACACCTAACTGGAATGGATATGAGCAATCACTCGAAGAAGAATGATCGCTTCCCAGTCCCCTCACAGAGCTAGGGAGGGGAGGCAGCACCACACCCCCGAGGGAATTGCCACTCCCTAGTGTGGGAAGGAAGAGTTTCGCCCCAGCAGGAACAGCCGCTCCCCAGTCCCCTCACAGAGCTTGAGAGGGAACCCAGTGCCCCTCCCCCTCAGGAACGGCTGCTCCCCAGGGCCCTCGCCAAGCTGGGGAGGGAAGTCAGCGCCCCGCCCCCACTGGAACGGCGGCTCCCCAGCACCTGGCAGAGCTGGACAGGGAACCCAGCGCCCCACCCATGCAGGAACGGCCACTCCCCAGTCCACTCGCACAGCTGGAGAGGGAAGTCAGCACCCCACCCCCCCTGAAACGGCCGCTCACCAGTCCCCTCGCAGAGCCTAGAGGAAAGGAAGAGCCCCGCCCCCCTTGAACGGCCGCTCCCCACTCCCCTCGCAGAGCTGGGGAGAGAGGGCAGCACCCCTCCCCGCTAGAATGGCCGCTCCCCAGTCCCCTGGTACAGCTGGGAACGGAACCCAGCGCCCCACCCCCTCTTGAACTGCCGCTCCCCCGTCCCTTCGCAGAGCTGGGGTGGGGAGGCAGCACCCTGGCTCCGCAGGAATGGCCGCTGCCCAGACCCCTCGCAGAGGTGGGAAGAGAACCCATCTCCCCGCCCCCACAGGATCATCCGCTCCCCAGTCCCCTCAGAGAGCTGGGAAGGGAACCCAATGCCCCATCCCCACAGGAACGACCACTGCCCAGTCGCTTCGCAGAGCTGGGGAGGGAAGGCAGCGCCCCACTCCCACAGGAACAAACGCTCCCCAGTTCCCTCGCAGAGCCGGGGAGGGAAGGCAGCGCCCCGCCCCCACAGGAACGAACGCTCCCCAGTCCCCTTGCAGAGCTGGGGAGGCAAGGCAGCGCCCTGCCCCCGCTTGACCGTCTGCTCCTGTCAAAGTTAGACTCAGGACTCACAGGGTATGGCTACACTTGAAATTTCAAAGTGCTGCTGCAGCACCGCTGCGGGAGTGCTGCCACGTCAGCGCTTTGAAGTGTGAGTGTGGTCGGAGCGCCGGCGCTGCTCTCCCAGCACTGCACGTAAACCACATCCTCTACGGGTGTAGCTTGCAGCGCTGTTAGCTGTGCTCCCAGCACTGCCGCATTGATTCCACTGAGGCTTTACAGCGCTGTATCCTGCAGCGCTCAAACGGGTGTTTTTTCATACCCCTGAGCGCGAAGTTGCAGCGCTGTAAAGTGCCAGTGTAGCCAAGGCCACAGTTTGTCAGACCACACTGTTTTATTAGCACAGCTCTCTGCTAATAACATCCAAATAATGTGAGCACCATGCAAGACACAAGCTATCTTATTTATACAGATAAAAGAGCGGGAATTAGACAAAAGGACAAAGAAAGCAAAACAGTAAAATTCACCTGGGGCACAGCATGCATATCCTACTTCCTTACTAACTCTTATCGATCTAAGGCTAATACTTCACCAGTTGCCCTTAAACGGTGCAATTGTTCTATGTTAATGTCTGTATTCCTGACACCTGGATTGCAGCATTCCAACAATTTTGCTAAAAGGTACAGATAGCATTTCTTTAATCCTTTCTATTTTCACAATATAATTCATTCTACTTTCACAATCCGTCCTTTTGGTCAAGCGCATGCCATGACCAACAATTACTGGGTTCCACAAATTAACCGTTCCTTATCTCTTTGTTCATCAGCAATAATCAAAATCATCATATTAGCACTCTGTTTTGGAGCAGTCCCCTGGGTAACACAATTCTGGATACAACAGGAGATTAACTGAAAGCATACAAGAATCACTAAGATTCCAAACAGGATAGTTAGGGCTCCCTGAAACAACCAGTTTCCTATGCCAGAGAAATTGAACAGGTTACTTAGCCACTTCCATAAAGAACTCGGCTCTACTTGGGGAAGATATGCGAGTTGTTCTAAGTGTCTAGCGCGATCTATTACCTTATTGCTATCATCAGGTACAAACAGACAACATTGTTTTCCAATGAGAGCACAGGTCCCTCCTTTGGCTGCCAGCACTATGTCTAATGCCTGATGGTTTTGGAGGGCCACCTGTCAGATCGCCCCTGTTTCTTTGGCCAGGGCTCTTAAACTTTCTCCGGTTTTATTTGCCATTATTTTAACTACTGCTTGTAACCTCAGGAGCCTTTTTGCCTGATGTATTACTCCCCCAAGCGGGATAAAGGAACTGCCAACAGTCTCTTCCCAGGTATCATTACTGTTCCATATTGTGTTAAACGGACAAGGTCCTCCAGTGAGGTCTGGGGAATTGAGTGGGATAGCCAGGACAGGAACACCAGTTTGAGAGTGGGCTGGGATGTGGCTGCAGACCCAGCATTTAGAAATAATAAGGGTCTGAGCTATCCAAACTTGCTGCTGGATAAAAGAATTGTCATTGTTGTGGACTCCCCAGACCTGAAGACACCAGCAGTCGAGGAACAGGCACCACCAGAGGCACATGTTGGAGGCAGGGCCCTTCTGGTTCTGACAACCTCAACTCAGGAAATCGCAGTCACAGTTTTATGTCCACCAGACAGCAGGCGCTAGGCTCACTACTGCTTTTTCTTGGGCCTTGCTTTAAGTTGTCGTCTGCTTCTGGCAACCCTTATGAGAACGTAGATTGTAAGGTATTGCAGGCTGTTCCTCTACATCTTCTTCTGGAGTCACAGTTGACTCTGCGTGGTCCTGAAGTGATGATTGGTTCACTGGGGGTGGTGCATTTTTACACGGCGAAGCATGTATCCAATGTGAGATGCCAGACAGTTCAACAGCCGTCGGGGTAGTAAGCAGTGCCTGGTGATTCTCTGATATTCTTTAAGTCTCTTTACTACTTCTTCCTTGACTCTGGCTATAACAATGGCCTTGACACCTTTATCTTTTCCTGAGGCATTCATTCCTCATTCACACAAATAAATTGAGAATACAAACAGTAGTATTTTATATTGAGCAAAAAAAGCATTGCAAATTAAACCTTGCTAAGTTTTACAATTAATAACCAAGACAATTTACATTGAGACCCAGGCCTTCAATGTTTCTCTAATTTACTTAACATAGACGCAATAGAGAATCCTGTCTCTTACTACCTAAATCGTAAAACAAAGAGTTAGAGAGGGCCCAATTTGTAATGCATATGGGAAAACCGAATCTTATAGTCCCAGGGGGTCATTTCTTTCTGCTATTTAAAAAAGGTGGCTAGCAGGATGAAATCAAATTATACTTTAATTCTTATGGGACAATATAAAATCCTGCTCCTATATATCCCCCTTTTGACACTAAGATTATTAATCGCCAGTGTCACTTCTCATTTAGTCCACGTAATAGAAAATACTGAGAGACGATTTGGGCCTGTTGCTTTAGCTTTGCATACATTTGCTTTATCCACCAGCACATTTTAAATATTTCAGTTAAACACATACAATTTAAAACCAAAAACCCAATTAGGGGTAGTAACATTAGTATGCCAGTAGTTGTGGGAGACCATCCAGAAAATATGTTATACCAATGGTAGGCTGCAGGGCCGTCCTTAGCCATAGGCAGAATAGGCAGCCACCTAGGGTACCAAAAGGTCTGGGGGCACCGCTCTGCAGGGAGCCCAGACAGAGGGGAAGCAGTGGAGAATGTAAGAGCAGGGCTGCTGGGTCCTAGAGAGACACGAATGCAGCACAGTCTGAGGGAGGAGATTGGCTGCTGGTAAGGGGTAGGGGAAGGAACTCACCTGCAGGGGTGGCAGCTTATAGGGGCTCAAGGTGCTCAAGCACTAGGAATATTCAAGGCTGGGGGCTGTGCTGCACCAATATTTGGAGCTGGGTTTCTCCTCTACCCCCACCTCAGAACTTCCCTGGCTGAAAGAAAACAGCCAGTGCCTCTCTCCTTTGTTTGGGCTGCTTTTGCCTAAGGCTATAGAGATCATTGGGAGGCAGCCTCTTGGAGCACTGGGGGAGGGGAAGAGGAAGAGAGGAGGGGGAAGGAGGCATACACATGCTTGGGAGCTCTATCCCCCGCCCCCCCCCGGCACTCAGTGGCAGCAGCAGGGATGGGGAGGCCACACATGATGGCAACCCCCCCGCCCTGGTACCCATCATAGGGGAGGCGAGTGGGCTTTCTGGACCTGAGAGAGTCACTAGGAGCATGTGCAGTGACTGTGGTGCAGAGTGAGTGTGCTGTGGGTGGGGGACAGGAGAGAGAGGAGGGGTCCCTTCCCTGGAGCTTGCTTCTGCCAGTAAGGAGGGGGGAGAGTCCTCTCTGGCCCCAGCTCTGGGCAGCCTGTCTGCATCCCAAGTTCCTTATCCCGAGCCCTGCCCCACCCCAGAGCCTGCGCCCCCAGCACCCCAACCCTGAGCACTCTGCTGCAGTGTGAACCCCTCATCCCTAGCTCCATCCCAGAGCCCTCACTTGAGGGGAAAAACATGCAACTTAAATTTGGTGGTCAGTTTGGAGTATCATTGTGTTTAGCACAATACTTGATTATTTTACACCCTTTAAAGTATACAGGTGTTACAAAGTGGGAATGTTCTTAATGTTTTCTCTGAATACTGTGTGGGTGACTCAGTTTCCCCTATGCATTTCTCAAGGATCTAGATGGTGGGATAAGGATGTGTGATTGTTGTAGAGCCCTAGAGTGCCAGTGTGATGCTGTTTGCACAGAGAATGGCTGAAACCCTGTCTCTGGGCAACTGATGGCCTGGGTCGCTCTCCTGCAAGGTGCCAACTGAAGGTGTTGGAGAATAAAGAGATCAGGTGGCCTCCTAATGCCTGGAAAAGAGACAAAGGCCAGAGGAGAGAGTGTCAGTGCCTGTTTGGACTTCCGGGAAGTGCGTGGTGTGGAAGAGGATGCTGGGATGCTTTGGAACTACTCCATACAAAGCCAGTCAGGACTTTGGGGGAGCCTCCTCTCTCTGAGCATACTGCCTCCAGAGCAAGATGCTTACACCTTCCTGGGTCTGACCTCAGAGCATTCAGCATGCCCTTCCACACTGTGCGCTTTCCGCAGCAAGTCTGTCCAGGCAGGTCCTGGGGCAACCAAAGGTCCCTGCATCCCAGCTCTGCAGTCAGACGTGACTGTCAGCCAGCCAGTAAAACAGAAGGTTTATTAGATGACAGGATCACAGTCTAAAACAAAGCTTGTAGGTACAGAAAACAGGATCCCTCAGTCACGTCCATCTTGGAGGGTGGGGAGCCTAGACCCAAGTTCTGGGCCTCTCCCCATTTCCCCAGCCAGCTCCAAACTGACACTCCCTCCTCTAGCCTTTGTGTCTCTTCTGGATCTCTTCTGATCTCTTTGTCCCCAGCACCTTCCGTTGGCACCTTGCAGGGGAAACTGAAGCACCCACACAGTATTCAGAGAAAACATTTAGAACATTCCCACATTTTCACAAGTGCAACAAAATATAATACTGTATATTGAAGCAGGCAAGTGCTGCTTCTGAGTTTACACTTTTAATTGACCCTTGTAATCTTGTGGTGCCAATGCATTGTAGCTTCATTTTATATCGGCTTAAAGGGCGACAGCGGGGGAGAGGGGGGCGGGCACCACCATTTTGGGCACCACCAAAAATTATACAAACTTGCTGCCTATGCTCACCTGTGAGTGTGACTCTTTCCCCTGGCGTGAGGGCTGTCAGGGCTGTGTTGAGTGAGGTGCTGGGGGGAGGTGAGGCTGGCTGCCTACCTGCTGAGGAAGGACAGTGAAAGTAACTCACTTCCTCGCAGGAAGCCAGGATTGGAATGGTCAGACACGGCTGGGCTGGGGATAGCCAGATAGCATGTGCGAAAAATCAGGACAGGGGGTTGCGGTAGGGTAAGCAGATGTCCCACTTTTATAGAGACAGTCCCATATGTTGGGTCTTTTTCTTATATAGGCTCCTATTGCACCCCACCTCCCATCCTGATTTTTCACACTTGCTGTCTGGTCACCCTAGGTGGGGGTAATTGGTGCCTATATAAGACAAAGCCCCAAATATCGAGACTGGCCCTATAAAATCAGGACATCTGGATCTGGTCACCCTAGCTGGGGAGCGCCTCTCCCCCGGACTGGCAGTGATCCATCTCATCCGGGGGGAGCTGCACAGGGCAGGATGAGCTGCTGTGGCTCCATGGGTGCCCCGTCCCTGAGATCAGATGCTGTGCTAACTTCACCATGGTCCGTTGAGCTGGCGGTGGTGCCCATTGGTGTGTGATCAGACCTGAGGATTTGCTGCTGATGTTGCTGCTCTGCACCCTAAGATGAAGATTTTGGGGTCCTGCAGTTTTCCACCTCTCCTCTTCCCTCTCCTCTTCTACTGCAGCTGTTGAACCAGCAGGCTGGGGGAGTGAGCCAAGCATGAAAGCAGTACTGTGTTGTCATTTTGATTGTCATTGAGCCAATTTTTTTGCTAAAAATGCTTGCTAAGAATCCTGAATTCAATTTCAATATATATTTTTTTTTTAAAAAAATCAATATATCTTAGCCAAAAACAGGAAATTAAGTTGTTGACAATTATTTGTGATAATTTTGGAATGGGGAAGGGAGTGGGCCAGTTTTCATCAGAGAAACAAAAAATGTTGACTGACTTTCCTATAGCCTCTTACTGCTAAATAGAGCCCTCCAACAACTGTAATATGCTCATCTCCTTACTAGTGTATAGAGCAGGGGTCGGCAACCTACGGCACATGTGCCAAAGGTGGCACATGAGCTGATTTTTGATGACACGCAGTGGTGGGCTTAATGGCTCAGCCCGCCGCTGCTCTGGGATTCCAGCTGTTGCCCCATTGCCACTCAGGGTCCCAGCTGCCAGCCCCACTCAGCACCCGCTGCTGGCCTGGAGACCCCCAAGGAACCCCAGGCTGGCAGCAGGCTGAGCAGGCCGGTGGCTGAGACCCCAGCTGAGCCACTCCACCCGCTGTCGGCCTGGGGTTCTATTCACTCAGCTGGCAGCAGGCTGAGTGGGACTAAATTAAACAAAATAGGAAAACAAGAGCAACTAATGACAAAGTGCAAAAACCTAGAGCAGTGGTCACCAACCTTTTTCATCTGGCGTGCGCCAGACGAAGGACCGTGGTGGTGGACGAGCATCCGCAGAAATGCTGCCTAAATTCAATGGCAAGCAGTGTCATCCAGAGGCATTGGCGCCAAAATGCCACCGAATTTCGGCGACATTTCTGCAGATGCTCGTCCTCCGGCCAGTGTGTGGGTGCACTGAGAAGCCCCTGTGGGCGCCATGGCAGCCGCGGGCACCACATTGTGGATCCCTGACCTAGAGAGCCTCCTGAAGCATGGTGATCATTTTGATTTAAATGGACTTGAACTGTACGAAGAACTGAGTTGTTGCCACATGCAAAATCAGTGATGGACATTGTACAGTTTATTCATACCAGCAAACTTGCCACTCATATTCTACTGACAATTCCTGTAACAGGAGCATCAGGAGAATAGAGTTTCTCAGAACTAAAGCTCATTAAAAACTATCTGCACTCTACAATGAGTCAGGAACCTTGACTGGTCTTGCTATTCTTACAATTGAACAAGACATCACTTTGTCTTTGTCATACGATGACATTATTACTGATTTTGCAGCCAAAAAAGCCAGAAAGACTACTTTTAATTAAAAACTAATCCTTGTTTCATTACCTCTTCATATAAATTTCCAATAAAATGTTGACAAATTTAAAAAAATATATTATTTGCATCATTCTGTCAAATCAGAATTTTTTCTATAGTGCGACTTTTTAGTGTTAGTTCATCAGTATTACAGTGTGCTTAATTAAGTTAAACTGGTTTTAGTAACATGCCTGTGGCAAGTTTTCCAATACTGTAAGCTTATGTTTGTGTTGCTAAGAGCAACACATGCACAGGGGCACCAGTTTAATAATCCTGCCTAAGGCAACATAAATCCTAAGGACGGCCCTGGTAGGCTGTTATGTTTTTCTGCAGTGGCAATTCTTAACATGTCCCCATTTGTGTGTATAATATGAATGGTCCAATTTTCCACATTTTTTTTTCTAGGAACTATGTTACCTTTTTACCTTTTAACAGATGATTGGTAACTGTTTGCCATTCAATGCCAAGACTGATAGAGAGCTGAGCTAAATCAGTGCTTATAGTAAGCTGAGACTCTTTTGTTGTTATTGTGGTAAATAGTAAATGTGATTATTGGTAAACACAGTACTTACATTACATTTAAATTTGTCTTCTGGTGGGTTGCTAACACTTTCTAAACACTTTCCCCCAAGAATTAACACATACACATAGCCCATTATACAGTACTTTGGATTATCTGAAAAGACAAAAATAACATTTTTCCACCCCTTTTGGGGTGGCATTGATTATTACTTAAAAGATTCCTTTCTTTTACAAATATCCTTGCTGACTGCAGGCAAAACAGAGGAAATACCCCTATATTTTCTTGTGTTTTTTGTTCTATAAGCAGGCCAGGTTTTAATGGGTTCTACTTTTTAAGGGTTATGCGGAAATTATTCCACCGTTTGGTTATTAAATTCATGAGGTGGTGTACCTCAAGTTTTTCCTTTTATATAGCAGATCAAGTTTGTAATGTTTTTCCTGCTGTGTTAAGCTTTACGTTTATTCACAGGTAACAGCTGAGAAGCATCATTACCATATTACTTTAAAGGATTTTTCCAAAAATCATACACACTATAAGCTGTTACGGGGTACTTACTAACACTAAATTTATTTTAATGTATAATATTAACAATAACATTAGCATCAAATCTATTAATGGTATCTTGTTATACCATGCCTTTTATGTAGGCAATTTGTTTGCTGACCAGGTATGTTCTTTATTTGCAGCTTCTTTTGTGCTGGCAGTTCTCACCTTTCTTTATCAGTTAGGTAATTTGCATCAACACAGGCTTGGCTTTTGGATTCAAAGCCTCAGCAGAGCTCAGAGACTCTGTCTTAACACACAGGGATCTGAAAAAGAAAACACAGCCTATTGTGGCTCTTTTTTGGAGCCCTGATAGGATTTTAATTCAGCAGCACATTTCATTTGCATTTTTTTTACCCCTTTCTACAATATACACTGCACATGGCCTAGGGAAAATGCACATTCCTTCTATACTATAACTTTTTTAAAACATTAGCCATATTAATTTTTACATAAGGTGTAACTGTTTCTTTTGTTCTTACAGAGTTTTCATGTACCCTTATAAAAATGACAGTCTGATTAAACAGAGCTATTTTAAGGCTCAGTGTTTTTAATATTGCTTCTTTTTGTTTTGTGCACCTCATCTCTGCTGTTGCTTCAAAGGGTCACTGTTAATTTCTTATTCTTTCATTACAGCTTTTATCTGCTATTGTTTCAAAAAAAAAAAACCAACCAAACAAATAGACTTCAGAATCTCTCCCTATTCTCCTGATTTTGACTGCCCTATTGCAGCCATGACTTGGTCTTTATTTAAAAAACATTTTAATTTTTGTAAAGAATCAAGTTACCCCTTAAGGGTTGAATGCTAAATCCCAAAGCCAAACAGCACTAATTACCTGGGTCTTGCAAAAAGGTCTGTCAGTTTTGCAACTTTGAATTAAAGAGTCAAATGAATTTTTAGTGGCATTAAAAACAAAAACAAAATCAATGTATCTCACACCTAGAAAACTGGAGTTTTACAAAGCAGATGTGTTGGTTTAGATTCCTAGAACGTTGCATATTTTTACAGACAAATAGATACATACACACTTACTTTTCATTAACATTTCTTTACACTGCTTTGTTTTTACATAGCTGTATATATATATATATATATATATATATATATATATATGGATTATTTACAGGCATTCTTCTGGAAAAAGAGCCCATTTTCCCTTCAGAATGGCTGCAAAGAAACCAATAATTCTCTCTCTTTAACATGGTCCTTTTTAACATTTTCCACAAAGTTTAACTGCTTAATTATCTTCAGCCTATGTAGAGTTAACTTTTCACTCCTTTCTTAAATCACTTGTTTATGTCCCAAAATGACACCTTTATCACCTCAGATTTCACCATTTTAAGTATTGTTCCAGGGGTTCATGCCTGCACTTGCTGCTTTTCTTATGCCTGACACTATCCCCTTAGGGCTTTCAACCTGTTTCTTTATCTGTTGCTTGCCTGCTTGTCTGGGCCCGATCCTGCTTTTTTTCCAATGAACTGTTTGTGAGTGATACTGTGGTCATTTCACAATTTTGAAAGAAATGTTCAAGGAAAGGGGCCAGGAAGGGTAGGCTAGTGGAGGAGCCCCCCCTCCTTGCTGAATTGGTAGTGGAACACTACAGAATCATTTTTTGAGGCAGACAACAAAGGGGAACAGAACAAGGGGCTTTTTGTCCTTTTTACAATGAGATGGGAGTATGAAGGAGGTTGGATCGATCCGGGGTTTGGAGAACGGGGTAAAGGGGAGCGCTCAGTCTGGTGGTGGGAGAGGAGGCTTTTAATAAAGCTTTTAACATATTATTTGAATATTTGAGAGAGGCGAATTTTGAGTTTGTCCACCTATGATTTGCCTCTTGCCACCACTGCATGAAACAATTAACCTCTCCTTTAGCCAATTTAGTTTTAGGTTGGCCGAGTTTGTCCTTTAAGACGTCCACTCAGTCTTTGTTCCAAGATTTTAATAGTGGCCACTGAGTTTTGGGATCTCCCTGAGTTAGCCTAGACCATTTTTCCAGAAATTTACGGGAGTCTGGACCCTTTTTACAGGAGTCCAGACCCATCCTAAATACATAAAATGAGCTGGCGTTCATTTAGGGAAATGTCCCGACTTAGACGTCTGGTTACCAGTACAGAAGGACTTCACACACCAATCACACAAGAAGGAAATTCGGGTTCCTCAGAGCGATGCCCAGTGCAACACACAAAAGGAGCCCACAGGCTATTGCCTGAATCGCCCTTGCTTTCACACCAGTGGTTTTCCCCAAAGTGCGGTGCAGCTGCGATTGTGCAGATTCCACTCACTCAGACCGCGGAGACAGGAACCCCTTGGTCGGTCTATCCCTGGACGGAGACGGCACCCAGACTCAAACGCTCCACAAGAGGACGGATAGACATAGAGACAGGACAGTCCTCAGTCCGGACAAAACACAAAAATAATTACCTGACCAGATTCCTGATGTCAGATCCCGGGATCCCTACCAGAACAGAGTGGGAACCAACAGGTTTGATGGCGTAGACCTCACTGTGGCTGTGCGCCTTTCCGCTCTAGTGGAGGATCGCTGGGCCAAATACCCAGGTGCCGGCTGCCACGGTCATCCTACAAAAACGGTCAGGAATCACACAGCCCCAGTGAAGACGGTTGTCATCTCGGTGGAACCTCCAAATTGTGAAAATTAGAATCAGGACTCACAATTTGTCAGACCACTCTGTTTTATTAGCGCAGCGCTCCACCAATAACACCCAGATAATGTGAATGGCCATGCAAGACCCAAATAGTCTTATTTATACAGATAAAAGAGCGGGAATTAGACAAAGGGACAAAGAAAGCAAAACAGTAAAATTCACCTGGGGCACATCATGCATATCCTACTTCCTTACTAACTCTTATCGATCTAAGACTAATACTTCACCAATTGCCCTTAAACGGTGCTGTCATGGTATAATCCCCACTCTGAACCTTAGGGTCCAAAAAGATGGGGTACCAGCATGAATTCCTCTAAGCTTAATTACCAGCTTAGAACCTGTAGTGCTGCCACCAACCAGGAATTCCAGTGCCTGGTACACTCTGGTCCCCCCAAAACCTGGCCCGGGGACCGCCAAGACCCAGACCCTCTGGATCTTAACACATGGAAAGTAAACCCTTTCCTTCACTGTTGCCTCTCCCAGATTTCCCCTCCCTGGGTTACCCTGGAAGACCATTGTGATTCAAAGCCCTTGAATCCTGAAACAGAGAGGAAAATGCACCTTCCTCCCTCCTTCTCTCTTCCCCTCCAAGATTCTTCCTGAGAGAAAGTAATCCTGGCACAGAGAGAAATCAGCCTCTCTCTCCCCCTTCCCTCCTTTCTCCCCACCAATTCCCTGGTGAATCCAGACCCAGTCCCCTGGGATCTCACCAGAATAAAAAAACAATCAGGTTCTTAAACAAGAAAAGCTTTTAATTAAAGAAAGAAAAAACAGGAAAAATTATCTTTGTAAATTTAAAATGTAATAGGTACAGGGTATAGCTATAGACACTGGGAGCACCCTCCCAGCCTAACTATACAAGTACAAATTAAAATCTTTTCAGCAAAATACCAATTTGAACTCCTTTCAGCCAAATACACATTTGTAAATAAAGAAAACAAACATAAGCCTAACTCGCTTCATCTACCTAGTACTCACTATTTGGAATCTATAAGAACCTGTATCAGGGAGATTGGAAAGAAACCTGGTTGCATGTCTGGTCCCTCTGAGCCCCCAGAGTGAACAACCACCAAAACTAACAGCACAGCACAAAAACTTCCCTCCCTCAAGATTTGAAAGTATCCTGTCCTCTGATTGGTCCTCGGGTCAGGTGACAGCCAGGCTCACTGATCTTGTTAACCCTTTCCAGGCAAAAGAGATATGAAGCAGTTTTGTTCGATTAACTCTTACTTATCTGTTTATGACAGGTGCAATTGTTCTATGTTACTGTCTGTATCCCTGGCACCTGGATTGCAGCATTCCAACAGTTTTGCTTAAAGGTACAGACAGCATTTCTTTAATCCTTCCTATTTTCACAATGTAATTCATTCTACTTTCACACAATCAAATCAGGGAGTCCCATCTTCTGTGTGATCTGCAACTGTCTGGGCCAGAGTGGGGTGGAGCTAAGGAGAGAGCAGGATCCCACAAAGAGTCAGGGAGCAGAGCTGCACAGGTGTAGTGCCAGAAACTGCTACATGTAAGAATTTGCAACCTGTAACAGTTATTGATACCTGAGGGACATTTTGGAGCATGAGCTTTCGTGGGTGAATGCATCTAACGAAGTGGGTATTCACCCAGAAAAGCTCATGCTCCAAAACGTTTGTTAGTCTATAAGATGCCACAAGACTCTTTGCTGCTTTTACAGATCCAGACTAACATGGCTACCCCTCTGATACTTGATACCTGAGGTTGTTCTTATTTGCTGACTTGTTCTAATTTGCTAAAACTTGACAGTGGTTTCTCTAGCAAAGACCAGTCCCTGTCTCCTTGGTCCAGACATTCGCATTCACATCAGGCTTCAAGTTGAGAATCATTTCCCATTCCTGCTCTGTGGGAGGGGAGACTTTTAAACGTGCTCTCTGTGCAACTGCACATGGCTAAGCAAAGAGAACAAACCCAAAATCCCCCCCACAGTGCTTTGGGAGCCAGGTTTGCTGTGGGAAATCTTCAAGCCTGGGCATTGTGATTATTGACCACTTCATCGTGATTATTTATTCTTTAGTATTGAAGCCTTATTATACTCACAGCTGAGTGGTTAAGGTGTTAGAATTGATAAATCCAATAATATTCCCCTCTGTAGGTTTGAATCCTGCTCACAACCTCTCACCCAAGCAATACCTTTATACAAACTGATGCTCTCAATTCTCTCCCCACTGCAAGTAAATCCTGTTCTGCTCCTTTCATAGAGATGCCTGGGACACCACCTCACACTGTGTCCCTGAGGTGTCAGGCAAACGCTCAGTCTCTGCCACTCACCTGGTGCCCTATAGATCAGCCATAGCCCTGGTTCTGCTCCTCTCTTTAGAGCATGAAAGGAACCGAGTTAGTGAATGCAGGGGTGCTATGAGGCTGCAGAACCAACAGGGGAAAAAAAAAGTTGCTCAGCACCCACTGGCAGCCAGCTCTGCCCCTGCTTTGGGCCTTGTGGACAAGCTCCTTCCAGGACCGGTGCTAGGGTTTTGAGTGCCCTAGGCGGATAGCAATTTCGCCACCCAATGCGCTGGTCCAGCGGCTCTGGTGGAGCTGCCGCAGTGGTGCCTGCGGAGGGTCCAGTGCTCCACGGCTCCAGTGGAGCTGTCACAGTGGTGTCTGCGGGAGGTACACCGGAGCCGCGCGAGCAGCCGACTGTCCGCAGGCACGACTGCGGCAGCTCCACGGGAGCTGCCTGCCGCCCCCTCCGGACACTCTGGGCTGCCGGCTGCCACGGCGGCGCCGTGACCCAGGGGGACACCTTGGACTGCCAGCTGCCACAGCGGCGCCCTGACCCAGGGGTCATCCTGGACTGCGGGCTGCCACGGCAGCGCCCTGACCCAGGGGAACCCCTGGACTGCCGGCTGCCGTGGAGGCGCCCTGACCCAGGGGACACCCTGGACTGCCCACTGCTGCCGGCAGCTCAGACTCCCTCTCTGTCCCAGCAGCAGCGGCTGCTCAACCATTTAAAAAAATTGGGGGGGGCTTTTTGGCGCCCTCAAATCTCGGCGCCCTAGGCAACCGCCTAGTCCTCCTAAATGGTTGCACCGGCCCTGGCTCCTGCTCTTCCCCTTCAGCACCTCCCCCTGCAGTGATCAGCTGTTCAGTGGGGTGCAGGGAGAGGAATGGAGAAGGAAAATGCAGGGCAGGAGGGGGTGGGACTTGGGGGAAGGGATGGAGTGGGGAAGGGCAGAAAGGGGGGGATTTGTCCCAGGTCCTACACCCTCTAGGGCCAGCCCTGAAGGGAGGCACTGACTATTACAGTGGCAATAAAACTGACCAGCATTGCTGGGGAGACTGAAGATCAGCTCTCATCAGGTCTCTTCTCTTCCCCAAGGTGAGCCAGACACTGCTCTCTCCTGGCTCTCACTCTAGCAGCTGGATGCCAAGGAGCCATTTCCCCACAGGAAGTGCATTGAGTGCCCCTGTGGTGCTGGGGGGGCTGGTGCTGCTGCTGCCTGTGGGGCTGGCAGGGGGGTTGATGTCTGCACAGACTCTCAGCTGCCATGCCGGAGGGGGCACTCGAGACCTTACCAGACTGGCTCAGAGAAGATGGGGGGTTGACAGACCAATACAGACTTTCTCCAGAGCCCAGAGCAGCATCCACCCATGCAGCCAGACAATGAGCATTTACCACAGCATGGAGCCAAGAGGGAGGTGTCAGCTGCTGTTCCAGCTCCTCGAGGACAGACCCTGTCAGCCAACAGACACTTCTTACTCACCACAGCTAAGGTTGTCTGGTTCCTCTCGTGGGAGAAGTATGGAGCAGCCATTTGTTTTCCTGTTTGTGCTCCTCTGTGATGTGAAAATCGGGGAGGGGAGGTGGAAGCCCCACTTCCCTTCCTAAATGACCTCCAGTGGGGGAAGCTAGGATAACAAGGTGGGGCAGCAAGTGGTGGCCAGACTCTTACTGTCAGGGTCTAGTCTAGCTCATGGTCCAGCTCAACTTCCTCCCCACATCACTGGCCCCCAGTCCCCTTCTGCCACCAGGTCAACCTGGGAACTAAGGTAGGAATGGTGTGAGGAAGCAAGTCAAGCTGAGCATGGCAGGCAAAAGCGACCCTTGTCTTTGTGGGCCACTCACAATGACATCCTTTTTGTGTGCCATGGCCATGGCCGATAAAAACATCCCAGACAGAGAAGCAGCAGGCCAAAAAAGCAGTATGCAGGTACCAAAGTAGCTCAGTGGGGCAAGCATTAGTGTGAAAATCTAAAGGTCCCTGGTTCAATCCTTAGCTTTAACAGCCCTTTTATCTTTCTTTGTGTGGAGGTGGCTTGTTTTCTGGGAACGCAGCAGCACCTTTACCTGAGGTGAGTCCCTGATTTTGAGATCCCCAACAAGACAATGGAGCATGGACTTCTGCCCCAGTTGGCCCACTTGACCTTTTAAAATCAGAGATAGGAGCTGTATTTCTTATGTGACTTATTGGTTGACCCAATATGGTGGGAAGAGAGTGAGGCAGGGTGGCCCTCGGAGATGGTGCCAGAAGGGGCAGGGATTGGGGACAAAAGCTCCTCTCCACAGCTGAGCGAGGGCAGTACTGGGGAAGGGGCATCTGTAAAAGTGTCCACGTGGAACGTGGCAGGGATTGGAGGGCCCAGGAGGAGATTGTAGGATGTTCAGTGACTTGGAGAAGCTGGACTTGGACATGGTGTGCATTCAGGAAATGCACATTAACAGCTTTAGGGTGGCTTGATGGGCAGAGGGTGATTGGAGGAAGGGCCTGTCTTTCTGGCCCTCCTGGCCAGGGAAGAATGATGAGGTTGGAGTCTTGTTCTTCACATTTGCAGTACTCCATGGCACTTGTTACCACTAGATTAGTGTTTATGGTCCCCAGTTAAGGTGTGAAAGGAACTGGCTCCCTTCCTCTGGACTACACAGTGTTTGGTGTAGGGGGTGGATTTTAAATGTGTCAGATGGCCTGAGGACCGCTGGTCCCATTTTCCCAACTGTCAGAGGAAACTCTTCTATGATGACCACTCCCTGATGCAGGTTTGTAGTGAGGTCGGTTTAGAGGACATGTCTCTCCGTAGTGGAACCAGTGGAGGGCAGGAGGTAGCCTCCACTTCCTCTGATCAGAGCTCACACCAGACACAGATGCGGTACACCTTTCTGCAGGGATAGGCCAGGAGTCACACTGATTTATGTGAAAGAGAGCACGTCGACTGCCCAGTTGCCACCCTCTTCCTCTTGCCCAGGTTTAATAGTCATGGATAGGCAGGAGGGAGGAAGAGTCCCAGGCTGGACCCCAGTACACCTCTCCTCCTCTGGGCATCTGGAGCAGAGACAGCTGGTGCTGACAGCTCCAAGGGAAGGCTTAAAAGCCACAGAGCAACTGAGTGTGGGGCAAGAGGAGGGGAGGATTTACTGCAAGAGGATTTTCCCCCACTGCTCTTGCGGTGAAAGGGGTTAATACATTTAGGCGGCCTGGCTAGCTCAGCTGGAAGCACCTCTGGATCTTACTCTGAAGGTTGAAGTTACAATTCCCTGTCTGGGTGCTAGGGGCTCCTCTTCAACAATACAACACACAATCTGCTTAAGCCCCCACCCAGTAACCTGGGGAAACTAGCCCTCGCCACTGGGTGCCTCCAAGAGGCAATATTTTCCCCACTGACACGCACTGAGTGTAGAAAAGAAACTTTAAGAAAAAGGAGGAAACTCACCTTGTATTAACTTAGGAAAACACCACAATGAGGATTCATAACACAGCACTTGAGCAAAACACCCACCCACAGCCCTCTGGGCAGTGGCCTTTTGCCTCCGGCTCTTAAATCCAGACACTAAAAGCTCTGTGGATGTGCCCCTCCCTTCACTGCACCTCACCCACAGCTGCTGCTATGGGTCAATGAAAACCCAGAGTTCACCTCTCACCTCCTGGGGGGAAAGCCCCTTTCTCCCTCCACTCTCTGGCCATATTGCCAGCCACTTCCCGTTCCACCCTGTCACCACTCTGCTGGCCCCTCTCTGCTCTGGGACGTCTTGTGGTCCCACCAGGAGCGGAACAGGCTCCCTAAAAGTAGTGGCCACCAGAGCCTGAACAGTAGCTCCACCCCTTCCACTCGAGGCCACGCCCCTGCACCACGCCTTCTCCCGAAGGCCCCGCTCCTGTGCGGCCTCTTCCCCCCAAGACCCCACCTCCTGCTCACTGCTCTCCACCCCCTCCTCCCTCACTCGCCCTTACGGTCATTACAAAGTGGCAAGGCCGAGCTCTCCCATTTTTAAAAGTTCTGGGGTGTTGTTCCCCCCTGTTCAGGCACCGCTGGGTCCCTGCACTCCACACAGCTCTCCCTGATTTCAGCTGTTAGTGAGGAAGCCTCACTGCTAGCGCAGACTGGGTAGTTTGTTGGATGAGAGACACTGTCGCAAAGCAGGACTAATGCTTAGACCTGGTGATCAGTGATTTCAGATCCGTTGGTCTGCTTGTCACTACCTGCTCTCAACTTCACTGAGAATGTTTTGGGGTCACTCCTCACCTTTATCAACCTACGGAGAGCCACAATTGGCAGGTTCTCCAATGGCACAATTGGTTAGCACACAGTATTTATAGGGCAAGTGCTGAGAAGAGCTATGCTGAGCTTGTGAGTTCAAACCTCACCTAGAGCACTGGTTTTCATTAACCAAATGGCATCACCCCCTCATTTGGCCCTGTGGAATGTACAATTCCAGCCTAGGTGACACTGAGGCAGGGGAGAAGTTAAAAACGCCCCCTTCACTTATTAGCTCCTCTCCAGAGGGCAGGTCAGAATCTACAATCCTTTCTCCCCCACCAGCCCCTGTGCCAGGATCCCTCCAGCAGAGCCAAGAGTCCTGCCCATGGCATCTGTACTCTTGACAAACATTAAGTGACAGGGACAAAACACTCAAATCCCGCCTGTTGCAGGGAGCCAGGTTTGCGCTTCAAATTCTGTCGTACATACATTTCCAGGCCAGGGAATATCCCACAACAGCATTTAATGGGAAGCTGCCTGCAGAACAGTTACACTGCACAGAGCTGCTATGGAGGAAGGGCGGGAATTGGTAACATTTTGAGGATTGCTTGGGAAATGAGCTTTTTTTTGTGAGGTTAATAACTATCTCCTCAACTTTATTTATTCAATTTAAAAATTGGTGTCACTTGATTTTTGCATCTCCCTGTGAAAATACAACTGACACGTGTGGCTTTCTACAGGGGTCATGATGTTAAAGTTGGGGAATTCAGTCTCTGTACTTCTTGGGGAGTGTTGCTTTTTTAAACTGCCTCACTGCCAGGCACACTGGGCTGTTAGCTGCACCCACCGTCCTTGCCAGGGGCCCTTGCTGAACCCTAGGCGGCTGCACTGCCGTGCTGGGGTTACTCTGCAGGGGGAGAAGCTGCTGGGGAACAATGTAGAGCAGGTGCAGGAAGGAGACGGGGTCACTATTCACATTCTGAACTGCACAATTTTCCAAATTTGGGAATAGATTCATAGATTCATCCTCCAGCAAGTGACTCCATGCCCCACGCTGCAGAGGAAGGTGAATGTCTGAGAACAATTCTAAGGGGAAGGTGAATGCAGAGCTATGACACTGGAGATGCCCAGACCTCCAATGGGGGCAGTGTGGAAATTAATAATGGGAAGATCATTTGTGAAATTAGCCACCACTGACAAGATTTGTCTCTGTTCCTATTTTACGCTGTGGTCTTAGTTAGAGGAATCAGTACAGATTTTTTACTATATTAGTTAAACACTTAATTTTATGTAACCAAGCGAAAAACTTAGTGTCACTTATTTTTTCTCTGTCCTAGGAAGAATGAATTGAATTTTGTGACTTTCTGGAAAGTGCAGCGAGATTAAATGCAGGGAATTCAGTCTCTGTATTTGTGAGCTGATGTTTTCCTCTGACAGGTCAGTGCCTGCATTGAAATACCAAGAGAAATCTAAGGGCTGGTGTACGCTGGGCACTTAACTGGCAGAGCAACATCTCTCAGGGTGTGATCTCCCCCGCAACCCACAGAGTTAAGGTGACCTAAGCCCTGGTTCAATAGTGCTAAAGAAAAGGAAGAGCTGTTCTGTCAATGTAGCTATTACAGGGATGGGAAAACCCCTCCAGTCACTGTCTGCTCCAGAGAGCTATAGCAGTACCACAGCAGTGTTTTAAGTGTAGACAAAGTGAAACTAGATCTGGCTCCAGTTCACACTGTGGATGCTTAGACACTAAGAGTGCAATAATAACAACAACAACAACAACAACACAGTGCTTGCATAGTTGGCAGGATTTGAACCTGCACAGGGAAACCCCAAAGGATTTCTAGTCTATCACCTTAACCACTCAGCCACAACTACTTAACAGGCACTTGTTTTACTACATGATGATTCTGTTCTCACTGAATTGTCATTCCAATTGTTTGCTCAGACCAGCTCCCCCAGCACACTCATGGCTGCGCATCAGTGTAAGTGTGTCCTTGGCTGAACAGCGAGAATTCCTGCCCATTTCCCTTCCGGCTGGAGCAGGATGAGCGTGTGTTTGTGAGAACGACATTGCTGTAGATTGTTCTTCATTCCCCACTCTGAGAATTCAGACAGTCTCTTTCCTAGTCAAATCTCCAGCACATCGTTCCAATAGCAGGGGGCAGGTTTTCTCTGGGGCACTGAAATATTTCTGGGGGCTGATGCATGAACTCAGCCTTGCATTTCACCCTCGATGTTTCATGGACGAACAACAGCAGCAGAAAGAAAGAGCCGAGCCAATATCTCCCTGGCAGGGATGCAGGTGCCACGACCCCTCTGTCTGCCCATCACCGCTGCAGGAGAGAAGAGTTCACTGGAATCAAATACCCTGGCTCAGACCAGAGACATAGGGAGGTTTTGCGACTCATGGATTTGTACAAAGGAAATTGTGTCTCTGTGTGAAATTGAGGAGGGAAATGAAACGTTCACATGGTGGCCCAATGCTCTAGGGAATGTGGGTGAAGGACTTGGGTTGAGAAATGATTTAACGGGGTTTGTTTCAATTATTTGACCTAATTAAAAACTATGGCTAAAAGGCAGCTACTGTTGTTAGTACTTGTACCTGTGTAGGGACACCCCAGTGGGTGTTTAGTCCATTGCCTTCAACAAGGACAGTTGATTATTTTATCAAGGTACAAATTTCTTGGTCAAGGTCTAGACTCCAGAGAATACAATACACTGATTATAAGAAGAAGTACATAAAAAGATTTTGCAGCCACCATGGGCATAACTATGATGTGTCATGTTTCACTCTTTATATCTGGCATCACCTCCTTTCCCTTTCGCCTTGTAGTTGACCAAGGGCAAAGCTGAATATCTCTTCAGATACCAGGGAGTGTTTATGTCCATCCCTGCAAGCTACACAGGGGTTTGATGTTGCTGCTTTCAATACTCTGGCTCTGCCAGGATAAGGAACAATTCAGGCTGTCACTGAACTGAAGGAAGATCATTTTTTGACAGGGAGAGGGACGCCTCCTCTTAAAGGTGTTTGTCTGGCTGGCAGTCCTGGTTCCCAGGTCTTGCCCATGGAGCTTCAGCAGGTCACTCCCTTGGCCCCACCTGCTGCCCCCAGGGGCGCCCCTCCAGGGGCCCCAGCAGTGCAGCATCTGCCTGCTCGCTCCAGTGGCTGCCGGCCTCTCCCCATGGCAAGGCGGGGCAGAGCTGTGCCTCTACGCAGTACCCCCATTCCAACACCCTGCAGCCAATGATACTCTGTGGGGGTGATGCCTGGGGGCAGCAGCATGCATAGGCCCCCCAGCCTGCCCTACCTTGGAGCCCCAGGTAAGTGCCGCACCCCTGACTCCCTCCCAGAGCCTGCACCCCCTCCCTCCTCCTATTCCCCCTACCCTCGCCTAGAGCCTGCACCCAGCACCCAAACTCCATCCCACAGCCTGCACCCTAGAACCTCTCCCCCACCCAAACTCCCTCCCAGAGACCAGCCTCTCACCCCTTCTGCACCCAAACTCCCCCTAGAGCCTGCACCCCTCCTGCACCCAATCCCCAGCCCCAACACAGGGCCTGAACCCTAGACCTCCTCCCTCCATCTCTCTCCCAGAGCCTTAGGCAGGTGAGAGGCAGAGTTTTGGAGGGTGAGTTCTGAGTGATATGAGTGACATTATTGGCCCACTGGGAGGATTGGAGGATTGGCACTGGCCCTAAGGTAAATTGAGGTTGAGACCCTGCTTTAAGGGATTGGAGCAATGCTGGAGAGACTGACGGGCAGGGAGCTGGGGAGCTGTGTGTGCTCCAAGGAGAGTTGTTGTTGTGCTCTGGTGACACAGAGCGGGCGTGGGGAGTTCGTAAGCTGTGGTGTTTGTAGAGAGATTAAGTTTAGTAACCCCCAGGTTAAAAACTGTTCCTGCTTTTGGCTCTACAGGATATTTTTGTTCAGAGAACAGCTCAGTGGGTGAATGTTTCCCTGCAGGATAATGGGTTCCTAGTTACAATCCAAGGGCTGGTCTACACTACGAGGGAAAATCAATCTAAGATGCGCAACTTCAGCTACGTGAATAACATAGCTGAAGTCGAAGTATCTTAGATCGAATTACCTACCGTCCTCAGGGCATGGGATCAACGTCTGCGGCTCCCCATGTCAACTCCGCTACCGCCGTTTGGGTTGGTGGAGTTCCGGGATCGATAGGAGTTCGTTCGGGGATCGATATATCACGTCTAGATGAGACACGATATATCGATCCCCGAGAAATTGATTGCTACCCGCCGATACGGCGGGTAGTGAAGACGTAGCCCAAGTGATTCCCTTGGAAAACTTTTTCGAATGAAGATCGATTTCCAGACCCATCTCCAGTATGTTCAGGAGTTCACTGAATGGGGATGGTTGAAATGAATTTAAACACTCAGCATTTTCCTGTGCAAATGAATAAAGACCTAGCAGAGCTGTCCAGCAGCTGAAATCAGTTCCAGTCCTCCACGTCTCTAAGAGGGACACTCTGTATCTGAGGCATGTGGGACACCTCTGTGGTGATGATAGGTGAAAAAATGCTGGATTCAATGAATGATGAGACCATAGGAGGGGAAGGTGAACGGCAGCACCACACAGGGTCATAACACTGAGACACAGGGCTTCACTGTCACTACTCCTGTGTTTTCCATCATTTATATCCTAAGGAACACACCCTCCCCCACACACTGTCACACACAACCTTCTCCCCTTGAGCCCAATCCAACCCTTCCCCTCTCCCACACACACTCCATGGGACACAGCCTCTCATAGACTCATAGACTCTAGGACTGGAAGGGACCTCGAGAGGTCATCGAGTCCAGTCCCCTGCCCTCATGGCAGGACCAAATACTATCTAGACCATCCCTGATAGACATTTATCTAACCTACTCTTAAATATCTCCAGCGATGGAGATTCCACAACTTCCCTAGGCAATCTATTCCAGTGTTTAACTACCCTGACAGTTAGGAACTTTTTCCTAATGTCCAACCTAAATCTCCCTTGCTGCAGTTTAAGCCCATTGCTTCTTGTTCTATCATTGGAGGCTAAGGTGAACAAGTTTTCTCCCTCCTCCTGATGACACCCTTTTAGATACCTGAAAACTGCTATCAGGTCCCCTCTCAGTCTTCTCTTTTCCAAACTAAACAAACCCAATTCCTTCAGCCTTCCTTCATAGGTCATGTTCTCAAGACCTTTAATCATTCTTGTTGCTCTTCTCTGGACCCTCTCGAATTTCTCCACATCGTTCTTGAAATGCAGTGCCCAGAACTGGACACAATACTCCAGTTGAGGCCTAACCAGCGCAGAGTAAAGCGGAAGAATGACTTCTCGTGTCTTGTTTACAACACACCTGTTAATGCATCCCAGAATCACGTTTGCTTTTTTTGCAACAGTATCACACTGTTCACTCATATTAAGCTTGTGGTCCACTATGACCCCTAGATCTCTTTCTGCCATACTCCTTCCTAGACAGTCTCTTCCCATTCTGTATGTGTGAAACTGATTGTTCCTTCCTAAGTGGAGCACTTTGCATTTATCTTTATTGAACTTCATCCTGTTTACCTTAGACCATTTCTCCAATTTGTCCAGATCATTTTGAATTTTGACCCTGTCCTCCAGAGCAGTTGCAATCCCTCCCAGTTTGGTATCGTCCGCAAACTTAATAAGCGTACTTTCTATGCCAACATCTAAATCATTGATGAAGATATTGAACAGAACCGGTCCCAAAACAGACCCCTGCGGAACCCCACTTGTTATATTTTTCCAGCAGGATTGGGAGCCATTAACAACTACTCTCTGAGTACGGTTATCCAGCCAGTTATGCACCCACCTTATAGTAGCCCCATCTAAACTGTACTTTCCTAGCTTATCTATAAGTTAGACTCAGGACTCACAATTTGTCAGACCACTCTGTTTTATTAGCGCAGCGCTCCACCAATAACACCCAGATAATGTGAATGGCCATGCAAGACCCAAATAGTCTTATTTATACAGATAAAAGAACGGGAATTAGACAAAGGGACAAAGAAAGCAAAACAGTAAAATTCACCTGGGGCACATCATGCATATCCTACTTCCTTACTAACTCTTATCGATCTAAGGCTAATACTTCACCAATTGCCCTTAAAATTGTTCTATGTTAATGTCTGTATTCCTGACACCTGGATTGCAGCATTCCAACAATTTTGCTTAAAGGTCCAGACAGCATTTCTTTAATCCTTTCTATTTTCACAATATAATTCATTCTACTTTCACACTCCTCAGTCCCCTGGGAGAGCTGGGGAGGGAACACAGCACCCCACCCCCACAGGAACGGTTGATCCCCAGTCCCCCGGCAGAGCTGGGAAGGGAAATCAGCGCCCCTCCCCCGCAGGAATGACTGCTGCCCTGTCCCCTCACAGGGCTGGGGAGGGAAGGCGGTGCCCCGCCCATGCAGGAATGGCCGCACCCCAGTCCCCTCGCACAGATGGGGAAGGATGGCAGTGCCCAGCCCCCAAGGGAACGGCCTCTCCCTAGTCCCCTCATAGAACTGGATAGGGATCCTCATGCCCCGCCCCCTCAGTAGTGGCCGCTCCCCAGTCCCTGGCAGAGCTGGGGATGGAACCCAACGCCCCACCCCGGCAGGAACCGCCGCTCCCCAATCCCCTCACAGAGACGAGGACAGAAGACAGCGCCCCGCCCCTCTGGAACAGCTGCTCCGGAATCCCCTCCCAGAGCTGGGAAGTGTGACCAGCGCCCCACCCCCACAGGCATGGCCACTCCCCAGTCCCCTCGCACAGGTGGGGAAGCAAGGCAGCGCCCAGCCCCCAAGGGAACGGCCTCTCCCCAGTTCCCTCACAGAGATGGGAAGGGAACCCAGCATCCCACCCCCACAGGAACGGCCGCTCTCCAGTTCCCTGGCAGAGCTGGGGAGGGAAGGCAGAGCCCTGCCTCCACCTCAACGACCGCTCCCGAGTCCCCGCAGAGCTGGGAAGGGAACCCAGCGCCCCACCCCCGAAGGAACGGCCGCTCCCCAGTCCCCTCGCAGAGACGAGGACAGAAGACAGCGCCCCGCCCCCGCTTGAACGGCTGCTCCGGAGTTCCCCGGCAGAGCTGGAAAGGGTGCCCAGCGCCCCGCCCCCACAGGAATCGCCACTCCCCTGTCCCCTCGCAGAGCTGGGGAGGGAACTCAGCGTCTCGCCCACGCAGGAACAGCCGCTGCACAAGCCCCTTTTACAGCTGGGGAAGGAACCCAACGCCCCGCCCCAGAAGGAACAACGGCTGCACAGTCCCCTACCAGAGCTGGGAGGGGAACCGAGCACCCCGCCAACGAAGGAACGGCCGCTCCCCAGTGCCCTGGCAGAGTTTGGAAGGGAGGGCTCCACCCTGCCCCGGCTTGAATGGCCACTCCCCAGTGCCCTGGCAGAGTTTGGAAGGGAGGGCTCCACCCTGCTCCGGCTTGAATGGCCACTCCCCAGTGCCCTGGCTGAGCTGGGAAGCGAAACCAGTGCCCCGCCCCCGCATTAACGCCCACTACCCATCCCCTCGCAGAGCCGGGAAGGGGAGGCAGTGCCCCACCCCTGCAGGAATGACCGTTGCCCAGTCCACTCACAGAGCTGGGCAGGGGAGGCAGCGCCCCGATACTGCAGGAACGAACGATCCCCAGAAGCTTCGCAGAGCTGGAGAAGGAACCCAGCGCCCCGCCCCCGCAGGAACGGCTGCTCCCCAGTCCGCTGGCAGAGCCGGGGAGGGAACACAGAGCCCTGCCCCCGAAGGAATGGCCGCTGCCCAGTCCCCTCGCAGAGGTGGAGAGGAAAGGCAGCGCTCCGTCCTAGCAGGAACAGATGCTCCCCAGTCCCCTCGCAGAGCTGAGGAGGGAAGGTACCGCCCCGCCCTCGCAGGAACGGCCGCTCACCAGTCCATTGGCAGAGCTGGGGAGGGAACCTAGCGCCCCTCTCCCACTCAAACAGCCGCTACCCAGTCCCATCGCAGAGCCGGGGAGGGAATACAGCGCCCCACCCCCGCTGGAACGGGCTCTCCCCAGTCCTCTCGCAGAGCCTGGGAGGGAACCTAGCGCCCCTCCCCTACAGGAACGGCCGCTCCCCAGTCCGCTCGCAGAGTTGGGGATGAAAGCCAGCGCCCCGCCCCCGCTCCTACCGCCACTCTCCAGGTCCCTCCCAACCATTGGGGTGATCTGCAGAGGGATCCCTCCTTGGAGAAGCTGAGGGAACTTGCTGGGCCACAGCTCTGCAACCCCCCTCGGGGAAGGCTGCAGGGATAGAGTCCTGTGGGTGAAGGGATTCCTGACCGGGAATGGGCTCCCCAACGGGAAGTAGAACTGGGGGGAATCGGGAGGCTGCTGGTGATGCCCCAGGAATCCACAGAGTTCTTCCCTTTCCAGCTGCTGGTTGGGAGGAGAGTGAGGGGACTCCTGAACCTGAAAGGGGAGGATTGGGAGGAGAAGGGGGAAGACCCCCGGGAGGATCTCTTCCCTGAGGTGGGAACCAATCTCCCCGTTAGGTGTTCCCTGTTCAGAGTCACTGAGAGAGCAGCCCAGAACCTGGAGAGAGAAGTCAAGGACATGCTGGCTTTAGATGGCATCCAGCCGTTCAACATCCCATGGGCCTCACCCCGGGGCTGATCTCCAGGGGAGACAGGATGATCTGGTTTAGTGGGGACTATCGAAAGCTTAAAGCCATCACAGTGTCCAATGCCTACGCCATCCGTAGGCCCGGGGAGATTCTAGACACGCTGAGGGAAATGGAGAACATGGCCCTGGCATACAATGACATGTGTGTCTTTAGCCAGACCTGGGAGGAACAGGTGTCCCAGGTGAAGAGGGGGCTGGGCTGCCTCAAGGAGGCAGCACTGACAGTAAAAGCTGAGAAGTGAAAGCTGGGGATGGCAGAGGTGTTGAATCTGGGCCAATAGGTGGGGAGCGGCTGCCCAAACCCAAAGGTGGCCAAAAGCCAAGATGGGGGGCTCTTAACCAAGAAAGCCCCAATCGCAGCCCAGAGTGCTGGGAAAAGACTCAATCCCAATTTGAACCCCAGGGGTAGTGGGGTGGCAAAAGTGTTCAGGCTGCATAATCCTTTCCACATGCGACCTGCGAGTGCCATTAAGCACACCCGACCTAAGACCCCCCCGCTGATCACCGCCCCTTGCAGAGAACCCCCAGGCAGCACCTCTCAGACCTCCCCCACTCATTCCTTTCCCCTGCAGGGACCCCCCAGCCAGCCTCGCTCAGAATCCCCTGCTCACCCCCCCTGCAGGGACCACCAGCCAGCGCCTCTCAGACCCCCCCGCTCATCACCTCCCCCCGCAGATACCTCACAGAGAGCGCCTCTCTGACCCCTGCCCCCCGGCACCTTCCCGCAAACTCTCGTGTCCCACACCCTCCCCCGCGTGTCCCACCCCTCCCTGGTCCACCTTGCCCCCCACCCCGTCTGCATCCAAGTGCCCCCCACCCCATGTCCCACCCCCCTGGACCTGTGACATGCCCCCTGCCCGCGTCCGACCTGCCCCGTTGCCCCATGACTTGCCCAACCCCAGAGTCCAACCGCCCCCCAACCCACATCCCGCCCCTTCAGGTCCAACCACAACGCATCCCACAACCCCAGATCCAATCGGCCCCTGCGTCCCACCTCCCCTCGCCTCTGATCATCCCCCGTCCCACCGTCCTGATCCACACTCCCTTCACGTACGTTCTGTCACGGACTCACAGATCGTGCCCACCTGTGGCCCCGTGTTCTCCATGGGGTGTGTCCCTTTCAGTGAGACAGCCCTTCTCGAGGTTCCACTCTCACACTGGGTCAGGCTCCTCCACATCCTGGAGCCACATCTCTCTGAGCCTTAGCACGTTTGTCTCTGCTGTGGGCCCCCTCAGGGAGTCCACACTCTCTGGACCCCCTGGGCCTCCTCACCTCTGAAGGGGTTGATGCCTCCTGTTCTCTAGCCCGGAGTGACTCTCAGCCAGCATAAAACAGGAGGGTTTATTGAGAGTTGAACCCAGCACAGGAAACTCTCAAGGCCTCAGGCCTGGCCTCCCTCAGCCCAGCACATCCCAGTCTCCCTGCAGCCAGGTGGTGTGACGAACTGGGACTGTTCTTACTCTGGTCTGTGAATACTGTGTTGGTGCCTCAGTGTCCCCATGGCAGTTCTTAAGTATCTAGCAAAGCAAAGGGCCAGTTCACCGAAATGCCTGGCACTCTGTCTCCTAGCCACTGATGGCCTGCGCTCCTCCTCTGCAAAGGTGCCAGCTGAAAGTGTTGGAGCAAAGGGATCAGGTGACCTCCTGGCCCGGGGAAAGCAACTGAGAGAGGAGAAGGGGCTGGAGGGGGTTTGGCAGTCTGGAGCTGCCTGGGGGAGGAAGGGACGGATAGACAGGGCTCTGATCCCCCACCCCAAATGGGGCTGTGGTGCTCCTGGGGCCCCAAGATGGACCTAACTGGGGGGATCATGTTGTCTAGGACTGCAAGACCTGTCTTGGACTGTGTTCCTGGCATCGAAATAAACTTTCTGCTTTACTGGCTGGCTGAGAGTCCTGGTGAATCACAGGAAAAGGGGTGCAGGGCCCCGACTCCCCAACACTCCGTGACAACTGGTGGCAGAGGCGGGATTTACTGCACCCCGTGGATGGCGCTTCCTACAGTAAGTGACTGGGGAGCAGTAAAACAAAGGGGGACTGACAAGGACCAGGTGGGCTGAAGAGTCAGAGAGAGACGGGGTCAGGGGGTGGTTAACCACTGGGAGTGAGTGACCAGAGAGAAGGACTTTGCAGTAACAGGGACCCCCGGGGGGGATTGCAGGAGCGATCCGAGGGGCAGAGGAGTTTGCAACTCGACCATGGCAGAGAGGGGGTGACCGGAAAGAGGGCTGGTGCATGAGAGGTCTCCCTGGAAACGGTGGAAGCTGAGAGCACAGGCCAGCGAGTGGCCAGCAGGAAGATGTGTGCTAAGCGCCTTAAGAAAGACCTGGTGGAGCTGTGCAAGCAGAGGGGGCTGTGCATTGGGATGTCCACCAAAGAACAGCTAATTGCCCAGCTGGAGGAAAAGGATCACTCGTGTGAACAGAGCTCGGTCCATGAGGAAAGCTGCCCAGCGGACACAGCATGGGCCCCGGGTCCTGACATGGCTGGGAGGGGCCAGACTGCTGCTGAGGATACCCTGAGACCCTGCCCACCTATAGCTAGAAAAGAGGTTGGGGGAAGCCCAGTGAATACCGAGGGCACCCGGCGGCCAGCAGGGGATTGTCCCAGTGGAGCTCCCCGTCCCTGGAATGGATGTGGATGGAACATGAGAGGGAGCTGAGATGAGAAGAACTCAAGTAAAGGAGATAAGGAGTGGGAGAACCAATGTAAACATTAGGAGAACCAGTGCCAGCATGAGCAGGAGGAGAAGGAGATCCAGAAAAGCATGAGCGGGAGCTGGCCTGGCTGAGGAGGAGTGGGGCCCTGGCTGTGGCGAGTGAATGGGGACCCAAGTCTACAAAGAGCTTTGATAAGTGCTTCCTGGCCCAGCGTAAGGAGGGAGAGGACATAGACACCTTCCTGACGGCCTTTGAGAATGCCTGCGAGCTGCACAGGGTTGACCTTGCAGATAGGATCTCATTTCTCACCCGCTTACTGGACTCCACAGCCGTGGAGGTGTACAGCCAAAGTAAGGGACGGAGGCAGGGGACTACGAACTGTTCAAACAGGCCCTGCTACAGGAGTTTGGGCTGACTCCTGAGATGTACTGGAAAACATTCTGGAGTCAGCATAAAACCCGTGAGGTCACATACCTACAACTGGTCAACCGGGCGCAGGGTTATGCCCGCAAGTGGACATCTGGGGCCCAAACTAAAGAGGACCTGCTTGACCGATTCATACTGGAGCACCTGTACAAGCAGTGCCTGTCCGACCTGAGGCTGTAGTTGATGGAACCGAAGCTGGAGAACCCGCAGCACGCAGGCCAGCTGGCCGAACAATTTGTGGACAGTCAGGCAGGGGATAACAGGGAGGAGTCTCGAAAGAGCAGGCCTGCCTTAACGCAGAGAGAGAGTCACCATGGGACCACCCAGTGGAGGCCTATGGAGAACCCCCACCAAAAGGGAACATCCAGCATCAGGTCCATCCGTCCCACTTGAGAGGACCCATGAGACATGGGCTGCTATCACTGTGGACAACGAGGCCACATACAGGCCCAGTGCCCCAAGCTCAGGGACAGACTGAGCAGACCCAACCCGCAGAGGGTTGACTGGGTAACGACTCAGTCGGAGGAGGGGCAACATTCCTAGGAAAGGGGGGCTGGCAGCGTACCACCGGTGAAAGAGGGAGGAGGTCCCCAGGTGAGCTCCTCTGGAGGGCTGGATGCTCCAGACTCCGAGTTTTGGTTTACAGGGTGGGAGCGGGGCTGCCCCTCCAGAGAGAGTGCCTTGTTTCCCTGAAGGTAGATGGGAGGAAGGTCACTGGGACACGGGCGCAGAGGTGACGCTGGCCCGGCCCGTGGTGGTGGCCTCAGATTGGATGGTGCCCGACACGTACCTGACCCTGATGGGTGTGGGCGGGATCCCATTCGAGGTACCCATGGTGAGGGTACACCTGAAGTGGGGGGCCAAGGAGGGCCCCAAGGACGTGGGGGTACACCCACATTTTCCCACGGAGGTGTTAACAGGGGGGACCTGGAGCTCTGGCCAAGCAATGCCCGGGGTGCCCTGGTTGTGACCCGTAATCAGAGTCAGCACAGAGCACAGAACCCGGACAATGGGGAAGGTATTCTGCCTGAGGCGTAGGACCCTATCCTGCTGGGGAGGGAAGGCCCAGGGACACAGCTCAGAGAGGCTGCGGCCTCAGACCCAGCCGACGAAAGAGAGCAGGTCCCCATCCCTGTGCCAGCTGCTGAGTTCCAGGCCGAGTTGCAGAAAGATCCCTCCTTGCGGAGACCAAGGGACCTGGCCGACCTCAGTGTGGTACAGTCCATGAAGAGAGGTTGCAAGGAGAGGTTCCTGTGGGAGAGGGGGCTTCCATGTCCAGCTCTGGGAGGGGCGTGGGGAGTGGCGGTTCCAGCGGGGGGCGGGGTGCTGGCATCCCTCCCCAGCTCTGGGAGGGGAAAGGAAAGTGGCGGTTCCAGCAGGGGAGGGGCGCTGGATTCACTCTTTAACTCTGGGAGGCAGCGGAAAGTGGCAGTTTGAGCGGGGGTGGGGCACTGGCTTCCCTCCCCACCTCAAGGAGGGGCCTGG
The DNA here is from genome assembly GCF_007399415.2 of Gopherus evgoodei. NCBI lineage: Eukaryota > Metazoa > Chordata > Testudines > Testudinidae > Gopherus > Gopherus evgoodei. The sequence continues at coordinate 5,359,455 of NC_044342.1, forward strand.
AGAATGGCGGTTCGAGCGGGGGCGGGGCGCTGGCTTCCCTCTCCAGCTCTGGGAGGGGAGCGGGAAGTGGCGGTTCCAGTGGGGAAGGAGCACTGGTTTCCCTCCCCAGCTCTGAGAGGGGAGTGGGGAATGGCCGCTCCAGTAGGGGTGGGGAGCTGGCTTCCCTCCCCAGCTCTAGATGCGGACTGGGGAGTGGCGGTTGCAGCAGGGCGGGGCGCTGGCTTCCCACCTCAGCTCTGAAAGGGGCGTGGGGTGTGGCCGCTCGAGTGGGGGAGGGTCACTGACTTCCCTCCCCAGCTGTGGGAGGGATCTGGGGAGTGGCAGTTCAAGTGGGGGCAGGCAGCAAGCTCTTTGCTTTAGTCACAGCCTCAGAGCCAGCATGAGCCCCCTCTCTGCTGTGCAGGGGGGGGGGGGAGCATCTCTCCCTCCCACTCAGCCCCCGGGGACTGGTTACAGGTAGCCAGGTATCCTGAGCCCAGCAGCCCATCCCCCCTGCCAGCCACATCATTTGCATTTTCACTGACCATTTCCGTCTTACTGAATTGGTTCCCTGGATTTGAAATCAAACCCTCGGCCGTTACAGGAGCAGGGCCTGGATCCTGTCCCAAAGAGACACAGTCACCTCCCAACAGGGTGTCCCAGCCAATATCCTGGAGACCCCCAACGACCCTTCCTGGATCTACACAGGGATCCAGGCCATAGACAGGACAAGGGGCTTCACCCCAGGGACCGTCAACCAGGTCCCACAGCCCCTCAGCATCTGCGACTGCACCACCACAGTTCTCTCTGTCCCAGGGCCTAGCCACCCCGGGCGTGTTTCCCCACTGACCCTTGGGCAGCCCCCTATGTCTCTCTGCTCCACCATCCCAAGTCCATGCTGCTGCTGCTTCTCCTGCAGCTTTTCCTCAGGCTCTTGCTCTCTCTCGCGATCCTCTCACACTCTCAGGCTCTGCTCCCATCCCATACGTCTCCGACATCCTGAAGGGGAACCCGATCGTGAAAACCATCATCTGGTTGGGGACCAGACTCTCGGGGATGCCTGGCTGCTGCTCCAGCTGCTCCCAGATCCTCTTGTAGCCCCATCTGGGTCAGGAATCTGCTCCTCAGAGCGGTCCTTCTCCTCCAACTGCACGATTAACTGTGCCTTGGTGAACTTCCCTGTGCGTAACCCTCTCTTTGTGCACAGGATCACAATGTCCTTCTCAAGGAGATGGGGATAGGCCATAACCTCACCATTCCCAAGGGGCTCTGGACTGACAGGCCTGTGTGCTCTTGGCTCCCCCATGGTTTCCAGGAAGAACCCCTGGTGTGCCAGCCCTTTTTGTAATCACCACCTCTTGTAGCCCCCTCCGACCCTGGAACTGCTCCTGCAATCCCCAGGGGGACCCTACTACTGCAAAAATCCTTTCTCCCAGGGCAGAGCAGAAAGCTCCTCTGCCACTGAGAATGCTCGCTGCAGTGCTCAGGGGGACCCTATTACTCCAACAGTCCTTCTCGCTGGTCACACACTCCCAGAGGTTAACCGTTCCCTGAAACCATCCCTCTCTGAGCCTTCAAAACACCTGGTCCTCATTATCCCCTTTGTTTTACTGCTCCCCAGTCACTTACTACAAGCAGCGCCATTCACGGGGTGCAGTACATCCCGCCACTGCCACCAGTTGTCATGGAGTCCCCGGGCGATGCTCTGAAACTGCTCCCCACAAAGCCAGTCAGGACTTTGAGGAGCCTCCTCTCCCTTGGAGCAGACATTTTTAGGGCAAGAAGCTCACACGTCTTCACCTCCTGGGTCTCTCCTTGGAGCATTCAGCATCCTCTGACCCTCCGTGCGCTTCCCACAGCGAGTCCGCCCAGGCAAGGCCCATTCTGGGGGGGGTATCAAGGTTTTTTCCCCACTTTGAACTTTAGTGTCCAAAAAGTGGGGACCTGAACGATCACTTTTAATCTTAATTACCAGCTTAAATTTGGTACACTGCTACCAGCCAAAAATATCGTGTTTGGTACACTTCCTGTTCCCCTAAAACCTTCCCTGGGGAATCCAAAACCCAAACTTTTTGGATCTGAACACAAGGAGAAATTAGTCTGCCCCTCCCTCTTTTTCTCTCAGACTTTCCCTTCCCTGGGTTACCCTGAGAGGCTACACTGATCCAAACTCCTTGGATCTTAAAACTAAGAGGAATTAACCTTCCCTCCCTCCTTTTCCCCTCACTAATCTCTGGTGCGTTCAGACCCAATCCCTTTGGGTCTTTAAACAAGGAAAAAAATCAATCAGGTTCTTAAAAAAGAAAGCTTTTAATTAAAGAAAGAAAAAGTAAAAATTATCTTTGTCAAATCAGGATGGAAAATGTTTTACAGAGTATTCAGATTTATATAGCTCAGAGGGACATCCCCGCCGCCGCCTTAGCTTGAGATTCAAAGTTACAGCAAACAGTAAAAATCCTTCCAGCAAAAGACACATTACAAGTAAAGAAAACAAACATAAGACTAATCCACATTTCCTGGCTATACTTACTATTTTGAAACATGAGAGACTGATTCAGAAAGATTGGAGAAAACCTGGTTGCACGTCTGGAGCAAGAGCGAACAAAGAACGAAACAAACAGCACAACAAAGACTTCCCTCCACCAAGATTTGAAAGTATCTTGGCCCCAGATTGGTCCTCTGGTCAGGTGTCAGCCAGGTTCACTGAGCTTCTTAACCCTTTACAGGTAAAAGGTACATTAACCCTTAACCCTCTGTTTATGACAGTAGAGATGCCAGGCCCCTCCCACAGTTGGGTCGGGAACGAAGCGCCCCGCACCCGCAGGAAGGGCCGCGCCCCAGTTCCCTTGCAGACCTGGGGAGGGAAACCAGCGCCTAGCCCCAGTAGGAACAGCCACTCCCCAGTCCTCTAGCAGAGCTGGGGTGAGAAGGCAGCACCTCGCCCCCGCTGAAACGGCCGCTCAGAAGTCCCCTCACAGAGCTGGTAAGGTAACCCACTGTCCTGCCCTCACAGGAACGGCAGCTCCCCATTCCCATCGCATAGCTTGGGAGGGAACCCAGTGCCCCGCCCCCGCAGGAACGGCCGCTCCTCAGTATCCTGGCAGAGCTGGGGAGGGAAGGCAGTGCCCCGCCCCCGCTGGAACGGCCACTCCCTAGTCCACTGGGAGAGCTGGGGAGGGAATTCAGAGCCCCACCGATGCTGGAATGGCCGCTCTCCAGTCTCCTGGCAGAGCTGGGAAGGGAACCCAGCGTCCCACCTCCGCAGGAAGGAGCACTCCCCAGTCCGCTCGCAGAGGTGGGGAGGGAAGGCAGCGCCCTGCCCCCGCAGGAATGGCCGTTCCCCAGTCTCCTGGCAGAGCTGGGAAGGAACAGAGCACCCCGTCCCCGCAAAGATGGCGGCTCCCCAGTCCCCTCGCAGAGCTTGGGAGGGAAAGCAATGTCTTTCCCCACTGGAATGTCGGCTCCACAATCCCCTTCGCAGAGCTGGGGAGGGAACCCAGCTCCCCGCCCCCGCAGGAACGGCCACTCCCCAGTCCCCTTGCAGAGCTGGGGAGGAAAGGCAGCGCCCCGCCCCCCGAGAACGGCCGCTCCCCAGTTCTCTCGCAGAGCTGGGAAAGGAATCCAGCGCCCCTGTGATGGAGTAGGGGCTGTCTGTGTGGGGGATGGGAGAGCCAGGGATGTCTTCAGGTGAGGGAGTGGATCTTTAAACCTGTAACCTGAGCCAGGTAGGGGGGAGGGGGTTAGCACCTTGGCCCGGGAAGCTGGACAAAGCAATCGGCTGGCTGGAGGAGGGGCAGTTCAGTTTCACTTTTGGGCTAGGTGAGGGGAATTCAGGGGATCCTATGCTGGACCCAAGCACCCTGAAACTCCAGAAGGACTTGATTGAAGGGTCCTGACTGTTTCTGAAAGCTCTGCTGTAACCTGCGTTCCTACTGTCCAATAAACCTGTTTTACTGGCTGGCTGAGAGTCACTGTGAGTCCCAGGAAGAGGGGTACAGGATGAGACCCCCCACACTCCGTGACAACTTGTGGCAGCAGCGGGATCTACTGCACCCCATGGACGGCGCTTCCTGCAGTAAGTGACTGGGGAGCAGTAAAACTAAGGGACGATTGTAGGGGTGATTAAGCCCTGGGAGTGTGTGCCCAGTGAGAAGGACTTTTGCAGTAACAGGGTCCCCCGGGGGATTGCAGTGAACGGTCCCAGGGGTGGAGGAGTCTGCGGATCAACCCTGGCAGAGAGGTGGTGACCTCAAGAAGGGCTGGTGCACTAGGGGTCTCCCTGGAAACCGTGGGGAGCAGTGAGCACCCCGGTCTGTGAGTGGCCAGCAGGAAGATGTATGCCAAGCTGCTTAAGTGCGACCTGGTTGGGCTGTGCAAGCAGAGGGGCTGCGCAGAAGGAGGCTCACCGAAGACCAGCTGATTGCCCGGCTGCAGGAGGGAGATCACTTGAATGAACTGATCACTGTCTCTGAGGGAAGCAGCCTGATAGATGCAGCGCAGACACCAGTGTCTGTCCCCACTGGGAGTGGTCAGCCGGCGGCTAAGGGCTTCCCAAGATCCCCCCTTCCTATGCCTAGGGGAAGGGTCAGGAGGAGCCCAGCAAATACCAAGGGCACCGTGACACCCCCGGCCAGCAGAGGATCCTCCAGGCAAAGCTCGCCCTCCAGCAGGGGATCGTCCTGGCTACGCTCGGCATCCGTGGAGCAGAAGCGGCTGGAATGGGAGAGAGAGCTAAAACTGAGAGAGCTGGAGGATCGTGAGCGACAGAGAGAACATGAAGAGAGACAAAGACAGCGAGAACAGGAGGAAAAAGCGAGAAAAAGCGAATATGAAGAATAACAGCGTCAGTATGAGCTAGAACTGGTTCGGCTGAGGAACAGCGGGGCCCCCAACTGCAAGGAGTGAGGGGGGGCCCAGGACTGCGTGGAGCTTTGGTAGGTGCATTCTGGCTCAGCGTAAGGAGGGGGAGGACATGGATGACTTCCTGGATGCCTTTGAGAGGGCCTGCGAGCTGCACCAGGTAGATCCTGCGGACAGGCTCCAGGTTCTCACTCCCTTATAGGACCCCAAGGCCGTGGCATTGTACCGCCAATTTGGAGAGGCAGAGAAAGGGAACTATGAACTATTCAAAAAGGCCCTGCTGCGCCAGTTCGGGCTGACTCCTGAGATGTACCGAGAGAGTTTCCGGGGTCAGTATAAAACCCCTGAGGTCTCATATCTGCTACTAGCCGTCCGCATGGAGGGATACACCAGCAAGTGGGCCAGTGGGGCCCAGATGAAGATGGACCATGTTAAACTGCTAGGACTGGAGCAACTGTATGAGCAGTACCCATCCGACCTGAGGCTGTGGTTGAGGGATCAAAACCCAGAGGACCCGCAACATACAGAGTGGCTGGCCGATGAGTTTGTAAAGATCTGGTCGGGAGGTGGCAGGGAGGAGTCCCAAAGGAACAGGCCCACAGCGATGCAGAGAGAGTCTCATCCTGGGACCTCCCAAAGAGGTAATAGGGAGAATCCCGTCCCAAGGAGAATGCCCAGGGACATGGCTCAGAAAGGCTGCGGCCTAAGAACAAGCCAGCTAGAGAGATAGCATGTCTCCATCCCTGTCTCAGCTGCTGAGTTCCAGGCTGAGTTGCAGAAAAATCCCTCATTCTGGTGGTAGATTTCGCCACTCGCTACCTCAAGGCAGTGGCCTTGTCCTCTATCGAAGCAGACACTGTGGCAGATGCGCTGCTGACCATTTTCAGCCGGGTGGGGTTCCCCAAGGAAGTCTTAACGGACCAGGGGTCCAACTTCATGTCGACCCTGCTCTGGTGCTTGTGGGAGAAATGTTGGATCTGGCACAGCCGGGCCTCAGCGTATCACCTCCAGTTCAATGAGCTGTGGAAAGATTCAACGAGACACTAAAGATGATGCTAAAAACATTTATGAACCAGCATCCGCAGGACTGGGACAAGTACTTATATCACCTGCTGTTTGCGTATAGGGAGGTACCCCAGGAATCTACTGGGTTTTCGCCTTTCAAACTGTTATATGGAAGGCAGGTAAGGAGGCCCCTGGACCTGATGAGAGATGAATGGGAGGGGAAGGCCACTCCCGATGGGGAGTCAGTGGTGGAGTATGTCCTGACCTTCCGGGAAAGACTTGCCGAGCTCATGGGCCTGGGCAGGGAGAATATGGCCCGAGCCCAGAGGAAGCAGAAGGACTGATATGACCGCACGGTGCGGGCCTGCGCTTTCGCCACCAGGGATCAGGTGATGGTTCTCATCCTCATGAGAAAGAACACACTCCAGGAAACCTGGGAAGGGCCCTTCAAGGTTGTTAAGCAACTAAACTGGACGCACCACCGCCGAGTGTACCATGTGCATATGATGAAGCCATATTATGACAGGGGGAATGTGGTGGTGGCTGTGTGTGGACATTGGGAGGAGCAGGGAGATGACGCTTTAATGGATCTATTTCCTGGGACAAAAGCTGGTTCCCTGCTGGAGGCAATTCCCCTCTCTGATCAGCTGACCCCGGCCCAGCATGCTGAGATCAGAGGGGTGCTGCATCTCTATACCAACAGCTGTTTTCCAACCAGCCTAGACACACTAATTTGATTGTCCACTGGATGGAGACCGGGTAACCTCCTCCTATAAGATGATCCCCTTTTTGGGTCACCGGGAAAACTTGCCCAGGACCTAGAAAGAGAGGTCAGGGACATGCTGGCTTTGGGGATGATCCAGCCGTCTTCCAGGCCTTGGGCTTCTTCAGTGGTGCTGGTCCCCAAAAGGGATGGGTCGATCCGGTTCTGTGTGGACTATCGAAAGCTCAATGCCATCATCATATCTGTTGCTTACCCCATGCCCAGGCCTAATGAGCTCCTAGAGAAGCTGGGAGGTGCTCGGTACCTCACCTCTGAGGATCTTACAAAGGGCTACTGGCAAGTGCCACTGGACGCAGATGCCAGGCTGAAATCGGTCTTTATCACCCCTCTGGGGCTCTACGAGTTTCTGACCCTGTCCTTCGGCCTCAAGGGAATGCCAGCCACCTTCCAGCACCTGGTGGATCAACTACTGAGGGGATGTAGCATTTTGCAGTGACATATATTGACGACATCTGCATCTTTAGCCGGACCTGAGAGGACCACGTGTCCCAGGTTAAACAAGTGCTGGACCAACTGCAGGAGGCTGGGTTAACTGTAAAGGCTGAGAAGTGCAAGGTGGGGATGTCTGAAGTATCTTATCTGGGCCATCGGGTGGGGACTGGCTGCCTAAAGCCGGAACCAGCCAAGGTGGAGGTGATCAGAGACTGGCCTGCTCCCCAAACCAAAAACCAGGTCCAGGTCTTTATTGGGATGGTGAGGTACTATCGAAGGTTCGTGCCCCACTTTTGAGCCATAGCCGCCCCCATCACTGAGCTGTGCAAGAAGGGGAAGCCAGACAAGCTGGTCTGGACCAAGCAGTGCCAGCAGGCTCTCCGGGTGCTGAAGAGGACTCTAGTTAGTGACCCATTTCTGGCAAACTCAGATTTCGACAAGCCCTTTATGGTGTTCACCGATGCCTCAGACATGGGACTGGGGGCGTTGTTAATACAGGAGAATGAAAAGGGGGAGAGACACCCCATCGTGTACCTGAGCAAGAAGTTGCTACCGCAGAAGCAGAACTACGCGGCCATCGAGAAGGAATGCCTGGCCATTGTGTGGGCCCTTAAGAAACTGGAGTCATATCTCTTTGGGCGACACTTCACTGTGTACACTGACCACTCTCCCCTGACTTGGCTGCACCAGATGAAAGGAGCCAACGCCAAGCTCCTGAGGTGGATCCGGCTCCTGCAGGGCTATGACATGGACATGGTCCACGTGAAGGGAAGTGCCAACTGATAGCGGACACGATGTCCAGGAAAGTGGGGCCCTGAACTTTCCCAGGTCACTGGTCAGACTTACCCCGCTCAGTTCAGTCTTGAAGGGGGGAGAGATTTGATGCAGTAGGCACTGTCTGTGTGGGGGGATGGGAGAGCTGGGGAGGACATTAGGTGAGGGACAGGATTTTTAAACCTGTATCTTGAGCCAGGTAAGGGGAGAGGGTGTCAGCACCTTTGCCTGGGAAGCTGGACAAAGGAATCGGCCAGCTGGAGGAAGGGCAGTTCAGTTTCTGTTTTGGGCTGGTTGGTTGGAATTCAGGGTATCCCAAGCTGGGATCCAAGTACCCTGAACACCCAGAAGAACTAGATTGAGTGGTCCTGGTTGTGCCTCCAAGCTATGCTGTAATCTCCATTCCTGTGTCGAATAAACCTTCTGCTTTACTGGCTGGCTGAGAGTCACTGGGAGTCCAGGAAGAGGGGTGCAGGACCGGCTTTCCCCGCACTCCAAGACAGGAGTGGTGCTAGGTCGCTGTCTTCCCTCCTCGGCTTTGCGAGGGGATTGGGGAGGGACCGATCCAGCTGGGGCCGGGCACTGCCTTCTACTACGGCTCTGCGATGGGACTGGGGAGCGGCTGCTTTTTGTGGTGGCAGAGCGCTGCCTTCCCTCCCCAGCTCTGCGAGGGAACTGGGGTGCGGCCGTTCCTGCGGGGGCGGGGTGCTGTTTTCCCTCTCCGGCTCTGCGAGGAGACTGGGGTGCGGCCGTTCCTGTGGGGGCAGGGCGCTGCCTTCCCTCTCCGACTCTGCTAGGGGACTGGAGAGCAGCTGTTCCTGCGGGGGCCGGGCACTGGGTTCCCTCCCCAGCTCTGTGGGGGGACTGGGGAGCGGCTGTTCCAGCGGGGGTTGGGGAGATGCCTTCTGTTGCCGACACAGAGGGTGCCTGAGGCAAGCAACAGTGGTTCGTTATCCAGAGTGTGAAGCCCCAATGAACACACACTAGGGTGGAGAAGCAAGCAAAGTTTATTGGGATCTCAAAGTGGTGCAAGGAGACGAATGCCTCAAATCATGCACCACTACACAAGCAGCTTTTCCCTTTTTATAAGTTTTTTTTTCTCTTTCTTCTTTCTTCCCCCACCCTCTCCTCCTCCTTCCTCCTCTGTAGCAATTAGGTACGCGCAGGTGCATTATGTAATCTTGGCCGTGGCAGCTCGTTAGTAAGTTTTCCTTCAGCAAGTTACCTTGTCCTTCTGCTAAAGGTGCACAGGCCTTATCACTACTGCTTTAGATCGGTTTTAGCTGTGCTGCAACTGATAACTTACTGTTACACATTTAATTTCACAGCTGCTAGCTTTCTAGATCAAGTAGAGTTCAACATGGAGGAGCTTTGGTTCACTAAGGCTTAGATTTATGCCTAGTGACACCAACACTGGGGAGCGGCTGTTCCTGCGGGGGCGAGGCGCTGGGTTCCCTTCCCAGCTCTGCTAGGGGACTGGGTAGCGGCTGTTCCTGCGGGGGCGGAGCACTGAGTTCCCCTTCAAGCTCTGCAAGGGGATTTGGACGTTGTTTTTCCTGCAGGGGTGGGGTGCTGGGTTTTCTCCCCAGCTCTGTGAGGGGACTGGGGAGCGGCCGTTCCTGCGGGGGTGGGGCACTGTCTTCCCTCCCCAGCTCTGTGAGAGGACTGGGGAGCGGCCAATCCAGCGGGGGCGAGGCCCTGCCTTCCTTCTCCAGCTCTGCAACGAGACTGGGGAGCGGCCGATCCAGCGGGGGCGCGGCGCTGCCTTCCTTCTCCAGCTCTGCAACGAGACTGGGGAGCGGCCTTTCCAGTGGGAGCATGGTGCTGCCTTCCCTCCCCAGCTCTGGGAGAGGAATGGGGAGCGACTGTTCCTTCTGGGGGCGGGGCGTTGCCTTCCCTCCCCAGCTCTGCCAGGGGACTGATAAGCAGCCTTTCCTGCGGGGGCGGGGCACTGGGTTACTCTCCCAGCTCTGCGAGGGGACTCTGATGCTGCCGTTCCTGCGGTTGTGGGGCGCAGGGTTCATTTCCCAGCTCTGCAACGGGACTGGGGAGCGACCGCTCCTGTGGGGGCGGGTAGCTGTGTTTCCTCCCCAGGTCTGCCAGGAGACTGGGGAGCGGCTGTTCCTGCGGGGGTGGGGCGCTGCTTTCCCTCCCCAGCTCTGCGAGGGGACTGAGGAGCGGCCGTTCCAGCGGGAGCAGGGCACTGCCTTCATTCCCCAGCTCTGCCAGTGGACTGGGGAGTGGCCATTCCAGCGGGGGAGGGGCGCTGCCTTCCCTCCGCAGATCTGCAAGGCCACTGGGGAGCGGATGTTCGTGCAGGCGTGGGGCGCTTTCTTCCCTCCCCACCTCTGCCAGGGGACTGGGGAGCATCCTTTCCTAAGGGGGTGTTAGGCCTGAATAAAGATATAGCAGACAAAACCAGGTATGCCAACCTGACCAAAGTCAGGCTAACAGAGGTTTGTGGGTAAACCCTGAGTGGAAAAAACTGAGAAGCAGCAGCATGTCTCACAAGCGCTGGGAAAAAGTGAGATAAGCGAGAAGCTGCATTCCTGGCATAGTACCAGATGTGCTGTGTTCGGGCAGCTCCTTCGAAGAACTGATAAGAGTCCTAGTTTCCCAGCCTCCTTGTTTTCACTCCCTGGTTTTGTTCTTTGTTTGTTTTTAACTCCCCTACATTTCTAATTTTAGGCATGCATGTATACTAAAGGTGTCTAGTTTCTAGTTGTTAGAAGAATGGGGTGGGTTGCTCCAGTGAATAATTTATGACACGACGGAACTGTCTATATAGGCTTATACTAAGATGTAAAGAGCAGGCTGGTTCTCTCTGGAGACGAGCTGCTCTCTATTGATGCGTGCACTTGTCAATAAAGAGCTTTTGATTGGACCTTGCTGGTGTTGCCTGTCTCTCTCGCGGTCAGACAACGAACTTTGCCGTTTGGGTTAGAGTCCCTGACAGGGGCATGGTGCTGTGTTCTCTCCCCAGCTCTGCGAGGGGACTGGGGAGTGGCCTTTCCTGCGGAGTCTGTGCTCTGGGTTCCCTCCCCAGCTCTGTAAGGGTACTAGGTAGCGGCTGTTCCTGCGGGGGTGGGGCGCTGCCGTCCCTCCTTAGCTGTGTCAGGGGACTCGGGAGTGGCCGTTCCAGCGGGGGTGGGGTGGTGTGTTCCCTCGCCAGCTCTGGGAGGGGACAGGGGAGTGGCCGTTCGAGACGGGGAGGGGCGCTGGGTTCCCGACCCAACTCTGGGAGGATACAGGGGAGGGGCACTTCCAGCGGGGGCAGGGCGCGGCCTTCTGTTCCCAGCTCTGGGAAGGGCCTGGGGAGTGGTGGTTCCAGCGGGGCAGGGCACTGGCTTCCCTCCTGTCATAAACAGAGGGTTAAGGGTTAACATCTCTTTTATCTGTAAAGGGTTAAGAAGCTCAGTGAACCTGGCTGACACCTGACCAGAGGACCAATCTGGGGAGAAGATACTTTCAAATCTTGGTGGAGGGAAGTCTTTGTTGTGCTGTTTGTTTTGTTCTTTGTTCGCTCTTGGGGCTAAGAGGGACCAGACGTGCAACCAGGTTTTCTCCAGTCTTTCTGAATCAGTCTTTCATGTTTCAAAATAGTAAGTATAGCCAGGAAATGTGGATCAATCTTATGTTTGTTTTCTTAGCTTGTAAATGTGTCTTTTGCTGGAAGGATTTTTACCTCTGTTTGCTGTAACTCTGAATCTCAGGCTAAGCGAGGCGGGGAGGTCCCTCTAGGCTATATAAATCTGAATACCCTGTAAAACATTTTCCATCCTGATTTTACAGAGATAATTTTTACCTTTTCTTTCTTTAATTAAAAGCTTTCTATTTTAAGAACCTGATTGATTTTTTCCTTGTTTTAAGATCCAAGGGGATTGGGTCTGAACGCACCAGAGTGTAAAGGGGTGTAAAGGACGGGGGGGGAGGTTAATTCCTCTTTGTTTTAAGATCCAAGGAGTTTGGATCAGTGTAGCCTCTCAGGGTAACCCAGGGAGGGGAAAGTCTGGGGGGAAAAAGAGAAGGGGGAAGGCTAATTTCTCCTTGTGTTCAGATCCAAGGGGGTTGAGTCTTGGATTCCCCAGGGAAGATTTTGGGGGAACAGGAAGTGTGCCAAACACCATATTTTTGGCTGGTGGCAGCTTACCAAATTTAAGATGGTAATTAAGATTAAAACTGATCATGCAGATCCCCACTTTTTGGACGCTAAAGTTCAAAGTGGGAAGAAAACCTTGATACCCCGCCAGAATGGGCCTTGCCTGGGCGGACTCGCTGTGGGAAGCGCATGGAGGGTCAGAGGATGCTGAATGCTCCAAGGAGAGACCCAGGAGGTAAAGACGTGTGAGCTTCTTGCCCTAAAAACTTCTGCTCCAAGGGAGAGGAGGCTCCTCAAAGTCCTGACTGGTTTTGTGGGGAGCAGTTCCAGAGCATCGCCCATGGTCTCCGTGACAACTGGTGGCAGAGGTGGGTTGTACTGCACCCCGTGAATGGCGCTGCTTGCAGTAAGTGACTGGGTAGCAGTAAAACAAAGGAGGGATAATGAGAACCAGGCGTGCTGAAGGCTCAGAGAGGAATGGTTTCAGGGAGCGGTTAACCTCTGGGAATGTGTGACCAGCGAGAAGGACTGTTGGAGTAACAGGGTCCCCCTGATGAGTGCAGTGGACAGTCTCAGGGGCAGAGAAGCTTGCCACTTGACCCTGGGAGAGAGGATTTTTGCAGTAGCAGGGTCCCCCTGGGGATTGCAGGAGCAGTTCCAGGGTCGGAGGAGGCTGCAGCTCGACCCTGGCAAAGAGGGGGTGACCACAAGAAGGGCTGGCACACCAGGGGTTCTTCCTGGTAACCATGGGGGAGCCAAGAGCACACAGGCCTGTGAGTCCAGAGCCACTTGGGAAGGGTGAGATGATGGCCTATCACCATCTCCTTGAGAAGGACATTGTGATCCTGTGCACAAAGAGAGGGTTACGCACAGGGAAGTTGACCAAGGCACAGTTAATCGTGCAGTTGGAGGAAGAGGACCGCTCTGAGGAGCAGATTCCTGACCCAGATGGGGCTACAAGAGGATCTGGGAGCAGCTGGAGCAGCAGCCAGGCATCCCCGAGAGTCTGGTCTCCAAACAGATGAGAGTTTTCAGGATCGGGTTCCCCATCAGGGGATCGGAGACGGATGGGATGGGAGCAGAGTCCGACAGAGCAAGAGGATCGTGAGAGAGAGCAAGAGCCTGAGGAAAAGCTGCAGGAGAAACAGCAACAGCATGGACTGGCGATGGTGGAGCGGAGAGACATAGGGGGCTGCCCAGGGGTCAGTGGGGAGACACACCTGGGATGGCGAGACCCTGGGACAGAGAGAACTGTGGTGGTGCAGCCGCAGATGCTGAAGGGCTGTGGGACCTGGGTGAAGGTCTCCAGAGTGAAGCCCCTCATCTTGCCTGTGGCCCAGATCCCTGTGCAGACCCAAGAGGGGTCTCGCTGCCTGGTCGTTGGGGTTCTCCAGGATACGGCTGGGAGGCCCTGTTGGAGGGTGAGTGTCTCTCTTTGGGACAGGATCCAGGCCCTGCTCCTGTAACGGCCGAGGGTTTGAATTCAAATCCAGGGAACCAATTGGGTAAGACGGAAATGGTCAGTGAAAATGCAAATGACGTGGCTGGCAGGGGGGAGGGGCTGCTGGGCTCAGGATACCTGCCTACCTGTAACCAGCCCCCTGGGGCTGAGTGGGAGGGAGAGATGCTCCCCGCCCCCCTGCACACCGGAGAGGGGGCTCACGCTGGCTCTGATACTGTGACCAAAGCAAGGAGCTCGCTGCCTGCCCCCACTCGAACCGCCACTCCCTAGGCCCCCCCCGGGCGGGGAGGGAAGCCAGCCCCCCGCCCCTGCTGGAACCGCCATTCCCCAGTCCCCTTCCAGAGCTGGGGAGGGAAGCCAGCGCCCCGCCCCCGCTCAAACCGCCGCTCCCCGCTCCCTTCCCAGAGCTGGGGAGGGAAGGCAATGCCCCACCCCCGCTCGAGCGGCCACACTCTATGCCCCTCCCAGATCTTGGGAGGGAAGCCAGCGCCCCGCCAATGCTCGAACAGCCACTCCTCACTCCCCCACAAGAGTTAGGCAGGGAATACAGCACCCCTCCCCCGCTGGAACTGCCACTTTCTGCTCCCCTCCCAGAGCTGGGGAGGGATGCCAGCGCCCCGTCCCCGCTGGAACCGCCACTCCCCAGATCCCCCACAGAGCTGGAGAGGGATCCAGCACCCGGCTGCCACTGGAATTGCCACTCCCACGCCCCTCCCAGAGCTGGACATGGAAGCCCCCTCTCCCACAGGAACCTCTCCTTGCAACCTCTCCTCATGGACTGTACCGCACTGAGGTCAGCCAGCTCCCTTGGTCTCTGCAAGGAGGGATCTTTCTGCAACTCGGCCTGGAACTCAGCAGCTGGGACATGGATGGGGACCTGCTCTGTCTCGTCAGCTGTGTCTGAGGCCGCAGCCTCTCTGAGCCATGTTCCTGGGCGTTCCCTCCCCAATGGTTAGGGTCCTGCACCTCGGGCACAGTACCTTCCCCGTTGTCGGGGCGCAGTGCCCTGCACTGACTCTGACTACGAGTCACAACCAGGGCACCCCGGGCATTGCTTAGCCAGACTTCCAGGTCCCTCCCATTAACACCTCCGTGGGCAAATGTGGGTGTACCCCCACGTCCTTGGGGCCCTCCTTGGCCCCCCACTTCAGGTGTACCCTCGCTATGGGTACCTCGAATGGGGTCCTGCCCACACCCATCAGGGTCAGGTAGGTGTCGGGCACCATCTGATTTGAGGTCACCACCTCGGGCCGGGCCAGCGTCACCTCTGCGTCCATGTTCCAGTGACCTTCCTCCCATCTACCTCCAGGGAAACAAGGCACTCTCTCTGGAGGGGCAGCCCCGCTCCCACCTTATAAACCAAAAACTCTGAGTCTGGAGCATCCAACCCTCCAGAGGAGCTGACCTGGGAACCTCCTCCCTCTTTCACCAGTGGTACGCTCCCAGCCTCCCTTTCCTGGGAATGTTGCCCCTCCTCCGACTGGGTCTTTACCCAGTCAACCCTCTGTGGTTTGGGTCTGCTCGGTCTGTCCCTGAGCTTGGGGCACTGGGCCCATATGTGGCCTCGTTGTCCACAGTGATAGCAACCCATGTCTCGTGGGTCCCCTCGAGTGGGACGGATGGACCTGATGCTGGATGTTCCCTGTTGGTGGGGGCTCTCCATAGGCCCCCGCTGGGAGGTTCCATGGTGACTCTTTCTCTGCGTTGAGGTAGGCCTGCTCCTTCGAGACTCCTCCGTGTTGTCCGCTGCTCGAGTGTCCACAAATTGGTCGGCCAGCTGGCCTGCATGCTGCGGGTTCTCGGGCTTCTGGTCCATCAACCACAGCCTCAGGTCGGACGGGAACTGCTCGTACAGGTGCTCTAGTATGAATAGGTCAAGCAGGTCCTCTTTAGTTTGGGCCCCAGTTGTCCACTTGCGGGCATACCCCTGCGCCCAGTTGACATGTTGTAGGTATGTGACCTCACGGGTTCTACGCTGACTCCGGAACCTTTCCCAGTACATCTCAGGAGTCAGCCCAAACTCCTGTAGCAGGGCCTGTTTGAACAGCTCGTAGTCCCCTGCCTCCGCCCCTTTCATTCGGCTGTACACCTCCACGGCTGGTGAGTCCAGTAAGCGGGTGAGAAATGTGATCCTGTCTGCAGGGTCAACCCTGTGCAGCTTGCAGGCATTCTCAAAGGCCATCAGGAAGGTGTCTATATCCTCCCCCTCCTTACGCCGGGCCAGGAAGCACTTATCAAAGCTCTTTGTAGGCTTGGGTCCCCCCTCACTCGCCGCAGCCGGGGCCCCACTGCTTCTCAGCCAGGCCAGCTCCAGCTCATACTTACGCTGGATCTCCTTCTCCTCCCGCTCATGCTGGCGCTGGTTCTCCTCATGTTTACACTGATTCTCCCACTCTTTCAGTTCTTGCCTCCTTAACTCGAGCTCTTCTCGTCTCAGCTCCCTGTCATGTTCCATCCACAACCATTCCAGGGACGGCAAGCTCCACTGGGATGATCCCCTGCTGGCCGCCGGGGTCAGGGTGACCTCGGTATTCACTGGGCTTCCCCCAACCTCTTTCCTTGGTATAAGTGGGCAGGGTCTTGGGATGTCCTCGGCAGCAGTCTGGCCTCTCCCAGCCATGTCAGGCCCCTGGGCCCACGCTGCGTCCGCTGGGCAGCTTCCCTCAGGGACCGAGCTCCATTCACCCGAGCGATCCTTTTCCTCCAGCTGGGCAATTAGCTGTTCTTTGGTAGATCTCCCAATGCAAAGCCCCCTCTGCCTGCACAGTTCCAGCAGGTCTTTCTTAATGCACTTAGCATACATCTTCCTGCTGGCCACTCGCTGGCCTGTGCTCTCAGCTTCCACCAGTTCCAGGGAGATCCCTCGTGCACCAGCCCTTTTGCCGGTCACCCCCTCTCTGCCAGGGTCGAGCTGCAAACTCCCCTGCCCCTGGGACAGCTCCTGCAATCCTCCTGGGGGACCCTGTTACTGCAAAGTCCTTCTCTCTGATCATACACTCCCAGTGGTTAATCACCCCCTGACCCCGTCTCTCTCTGACTCTTCAGCTCACCTGGTCCTTGTCAGTCCCCCTTTGTTTTACTGCTCCCCAGTCACTTATTGCAGGAAGCGCCGTCCACTGGGTGTAGTAAATCCAGTCGCAGCCACCAGTTGTCACGGAGTGTGGGGGAGTCGGGGCCCTGCACCCTTTTCCTGCGATTCATCAGGACTCTCAGCCAGCCAGTAAAGCAGAAGGTTTATTCAGACACCAGGAACACAGTCCAAGACAGGTCCTGCAGGCCCAGACAACAGGATCCCCCCAGTTACGTCCATCTTGGGGCCCCAGGAGCACCAGAGCCCCATTTGGGGTGGGGGGTCAGAGCCCTGTCTGTCCTTCTCTTCCTCCCCCAGCCAGCTCCAGACTGCCAAACCCCCTTCAGGCCCTCCTCCTTTCTCAGTTGCTAACCCCGGGCCAGGAGGTCACCTGATCCCTTTGCTCCAACACTTTCAGCTGGCACCTTTGCAGAGGAGGGACCCAGGCCATCAGTGGCTAGGAGACAGAGTGCCAGGCATTTCGGTGAACTGGCCCTTTGCTTTGCTAGATACTTAAGAACTGCCATGGGGACACTGAGGCACCAACACAATATTCACAGCCCACAGTAAGAACAGTCCCAGTTTGTCACACCACCTGGCTGCAGGGAGACTGGGATGTGCTGGGCTGAGGGAGGCCAGGCCTGAGGCCCTGAGAGTTTCCTGTGCTGGGTTCAACTCTCAATAAACCCTCCTGTTTCATGCTGGCTGAGAGTCACTCCAGGCTAGAGAACAGGAGGCATCAAACTCCTCGGGGCTGAGGAGGCCTGGGGGGTCCAGAGCGTGTGGACTCCCTAAGGGGGCCCACAGCAGAGACAGACGTGCTAAGGCTCAGAGAGGTGCGGCTCCAGCAGGTGGAATGGCCTGACCCAAAGTGAGGGTGGACCCCCGAGAAGGGCTGTCTCACTGAAAGGGGCACCCCCCACAAACCACACGGGGCCACGGGTGGGCACGATCTGTGAGTCCGTGACAGAGGGTACGTGAAGGGAGTGTGGAGCAGGATAGAGGGGACGGGGGATGATCAGTTGCGAGGGGGGGCGGGACGCAGGGGCTGGTTGGATCTGGGGTTGTGGGATGCGGGGTGGTTGGACCTGAAGGGGCGGGATGTGGGTGGCGGGGGCCTTTTGACCCTGGGTCAGGGCAAGTCACAGGGCAAGGGGACAGGTCAGACCCGGGCAGGGGACACGTCACAGGGCCGGGGGGGTGGGACGTGGGGTGGGAGGCACTTGGACGCAGACGGGGTGGGAAGGGCGAGGTGGACCAGGGAGGGGCGGGACACGCGGGGGAGGGTGCGAGACACAAGAGTTTGCGGGATGGTGCCGGGGGGCCAGGAGTCTGAGAGGCGCTGTCTGTGAGGTCTCTGCGGGGGGAGGGGATGAGCCGCGGGGGGGGGGTCTAACAGGAGCTGGCTGGGGGGTCCTTGCAGGGGGGGGCTGAGCGGGGGGCTCTGAGAGGGGCTGGCTGGGGGGTCTCTGCAGGGGGAAGGAATGAGCGGGGGGGTCTGAGAGGTGCTGCCTGGGGGGTCTTTGCAACTGGCGATGATCAGCAGGGGGGGGTCTTAGGTCGGGTGTGCTTGATGGCACTGACAGGCCGCATGTGGGAAGGATTATGCAGCCTGAACCCTTTTGCCACCCCAATACCCCTGGGGTTTAAACTGGGATTGGGTTTTTCCCAGTACTCCAGGCTGCGATTTGGGCTTTCTTGGTTAAGAGCCCCCCCTCTTGGCTTTTGGCCAGCTTTGGGTTTGGGCAGCCGCTTCTCACCTATTGGCCCAGATTCAACACCTCTGCCATCTCCACCTTATACTTTTCAGCTTTTACCGTCAGTCCTGCCTCCTTGAGGCAGCCCAGCCCCTGCTTCACCTGGGACACCTGTTCCTCCCAGGTCTGGCTAAAGACACACATGTTATTGTATGCCAGGGCCATGTTCTCCATTCCCCTCAGCTTCTCTAGAATCTCCCAAGGCCTAGGGATGGCGTAGGCATTGGACACTGTGATGGCTTTAACCTTTCAATAGTCCCCACTAAACCAGATCATCCTGTCTCCCTTGGGGATCAGCCCCAGGGGTGAGGCCCATGGGCTGTTGAACGGCTGGATGCCATCTAAAGCCAGCAGGTCCTTGACCTCTCTCTCCAGGTTCTGGGCTGCTCTCCCAGTGACTCTGAACAGGGAACACCTGACGGGGAGATTGGTTCCCACCTCAGGGAAGAGATCCCCCCGGGGGTCTTCCCCCTTCTCCTCCCAATCCTCCCATTCCAGGTTCAGGGGTCCCCTCACTCTCCTCCCATCCAGCAGCTCGAAAGGGAAGAACTCTGTGGATTCCTGGGGCATCACCAGCTGCCTCCCGATTCCCCTCAGTTCTACACCCATTGGGGAGCCCATTCCTGGTCAGGAATCCCTTCACCCACAGGACTCTGTCCCTGCAGCCTTCCCCAAGGGGGTTTGCAGAGCTGTGGCCAGCAAGTTCCCTCAGCTTCTCCGAGGAGGGATCCCTCGGCAGATCACCCCAATGGTTGGGAGGGACCTGGGGAGAATTGGTAAGAGCGGGGGCAGGGCGCTGGCTTTCATCCCCAGCTCTTGCAGGGTCCTGGGGAGAGGTGGTTGAAGCAGGGGCGTGGCTCTGGCTTCCCTTATCAGTGCTGGGAGGGGCCTGGGGAGTGGTGGCTCCAGTGGGGGCGGGGCGCAGTTTTCCCTCCCCAGCTCTGCGAGGGGACTGGGGAGTGGCCATTCATGCGGGGGTGGGGTGCTGGGTTATCATCCCAGCTCTACGAGGAACCCAGCGCCCCGCCCCCGTAGGAAAGACAACGTCCCAGTCCCCTCGCAGAGCAAGGAGGGGAACCCAGCGCCCCACCCCCGCAGGAACGGCCGCTCCCCAGTCCCCTCGCAGAGCTGGGAAGGGAATCGAGCACCCCACCCCCGCAGGAATGACAGGTGCCCAGTCCCCTCGCAGTTCAAGCGGGGGCGGGGCGCTGGGTCCTCTCCCCGGCTCTGTGAGGGTGTAGGCAGCGGCCGTTCAAGAGGGGGAGGGGCGCTGGGTCTTTCCTGCGGGGGAAGGGCGCTGGGTTCCCTTCCCAGCTCTGCGAGGGGACTGGGACCTGGTCTTTCCTGCGGGGGAAGGGCGCTGGGTTCCCTTCCCAGCTCTGCGAGGGGACTGGGACCTGGTCTTTCCTGCGGGGGAAGGGCGCTGGGTTCCCTTCCCAGCTCTGCCATGGGACTGGGGAGCCGCCGTTCTAGCGGCAGTGGGGCACGGCCTCCCCTCCCCAGCTCTGCCAAGAGGACTTTGGAGTGGCTGATCCATCGGGGGCGGGGCACTGGTTTTCTCTCCCCAGCTCTGCGAGGGGACTGGGGAGCGGCCGTTCCTGCGGGGGCGGGGCGCTGGGTTCCCTCCCCAGCTCTGTGAGGGGACTGGGGAGTGGCCGTTCCAGCGGGGTGGGACACTAGGTTCCCTCCCCAGCCCTGCGAGGAGACGGGAGAGCGGCCATTCCTGCTGAGGCGGGGTGCTTCTTTCCCTTCCCAGATCTGTCGGGGAACTGGGGAGAGACCATTCCAGCGGGGGCGGGGCACTGGTTTCCCTCCACAGCTCTGTGAGGGCACTGGGGAGCGGCCGTTCCTTTGGGGTTGGGGTGCTGTCACCGCTTCCCAGCTCTGAGAGGGGATTGGGGAGCAGCGGTTCCTGCGGGGGCGGTGCGCTGGATTCCCTCCCCAGGTCTGCAAGGGCACTAGGGAGTGGCCCGTTCCTGCGGTGCGGGGCGCTGGGTTCCCTTCCCACCTCTGTAAGGGGACTGGGCAGCTGTCATTCCTGCGGGGGTGGGGCGCTTTATTCCTTCCCCAGCTCTGCGATGGGACTGGGGAATGGCCGTTGCTGCCAGGGTGGGATGCTTGGTTCCCTTCTGAGCTCTGCCAGGGGACTGGGGAGGGAACCCAGTGCCCCGATCCCCCACTAAAGGCCGCTATCCAGTCCACTAACAGAGCCGGGGAGGGAAGACAGCATCCCACCCCCACAGGGAGGTCGGCTGCCCACTACCCCCGCAGAGCAGGGGAGGGAAGGCAGCGCCCTGCCCCCGCAGGAATGGACACTGCCTAGTCCCATCACAGAGCTGGAAAGGGAGCCCAGCGCCCCGTCCCCACAGGAATAGCTGCTCCCCAGTCTCCTTGCAGACCTGGGGAGGGAAACCAGCACCCCACCCTCGTGGAACGGCCGCTCCCCAGTCCTCTCGCAGAGCCAGGGAGGGAAGGCAGCGCTTCGCCCCCGCAGAAACATCCAAACCCCAGTCCCCGTGCAGAGCTGAAGAGCAGAGGCAGCGCCCCACCCCTGCAGGAATGGCAGCTCCCCAGTCACCTGGCAGAGCTGGGGAGGGGAGGCAGCGTCACACCCCCGAGGGAATGGCTGCTCCCTAGTCCCCTCGCAGAGCCAGGGAGGGTACCCAGCATCCCTCTCCCTCAGGAATGGCCTCAACCCAGTCCCCTCACAGAACTTTGAAGGGGAGGCAACGCCCCGCCCCCGCAGGAATGGCCGCTCCTCAGTCCACTGGCAGAGCTTGGGAGGGAAGTCAGCGCCCCGCCCCCCCGAAACAGCCGCTCCCCAGTCCCCTCGCAGAGCTCGGACAAGAACCCAGGGCCCCACCCCCGCTGGAACTGCGGTTCCCCAGTCCCCTTGCAGAGCCGGGGAGAAAAGGCAGCGCCCCGCTCCTGCAGTAACGGCGGCTCCCCAGTCCCCTCGCAGACCTGGGGAGGGAACCCAGTGCCCCACCCCCACAGGAACGGCGGCTCCCCAGTCCCCTCGCAGAGCTGGAGAGGGACACCTGCACCCCGCCCTCGTGGAACGAACGCTCCCCAATCCCCTTGCAGAGCCGGGGAGGGAAGGCAGCGCTTCGCCCCCGCAGAAACATACGCACCCCAGTCCCCGCACAGAGCTGGAGGGGAGGCAGCACCACACCCCCAAGGGAATGGCCGCTCCCTAGTCTCCTCGCAGAGCCAGGGAGGGTACCCAGCATCCCTCTCCCTCAGGAACAGCCGCTACCCAGTCCCCTTGTTGGCCAAATAGGGCCCGTTTCCCCCTGGAGCTTACCTAATTACACCAAGGAGGCACGGAGAACAAGAAGACGGGTACCACACCTTTATTTTCGTTCAGCTGAGCGGGTGTTTCTTCCCGACTAATGCCAGAGAAGAACACACCTTACATGGGGGACATGAGCCCCTTTTATAATCAGTAGTAAACAACTTTAATATACGTCATGATATTGACCTATAGATAACAGGTCATACAGAATACATGGATAATTATGGGGAGGGGGATATAGGATACATCTGTTGCGGATACATTCATCATTTTGAAGGGAGTGTAAGGTACATACCTTGACCTTTGATATTAAGTATCTTTGCGAATACATGAGAAAATACATGAGAAAACAGCTGCATATACTTTTGTGCCAAGCGGACTAATTAGTGAATAGCTGACACGGTTAAATGTGAGACTAGATACGTGTCCTGTCCTTGATTTCTAGGTTTTGTTTGTTATTCAAATCCCTAGACCCATCTTTGAACTGAAGCCAGGAAAAGAGAAGATGATATGAGCTTGAGAAGCAGAGAAAATACAGGCGAGC